>NC_138772.1:299577473-299584973 GCF_965119305.1 Pelophylax lessonae
CCTCGCCACCGTGACAGTGTGCAGAAGAAGGTCAACGACATCTGTGGGTCCGTTCGGAAGAAGCTAATTGCATGGGCTGCGGAGGGTCTTTATGACCGACAAGGTCGGCTGGATGAACGTGCACGAAGTTCTCTCTGGGATTATCAATTACCTTTCTTGAAGATCATAGGACCCGATACCATCTTTCCCAGAGAGGACTTAGATTCGGATGCTTTGCACCGAGGTAGGATATTATCTTGGATGTCAATTGTGTGAGTTGTTTTGAAAAGATTAACTACTATCCTATGTGTGACATGAATAGAATTTGATACTTGCACTTCCAATTGTCCTTTTTTTGTTTTCCCCAACCTGCAATTTGTTCATCTGTAGCACGGATCTCAGCCCCTCCACAGCCCATGCAGCTTGGCGACCCAGACGGACTCACAGGTGTTGACATTAGTGCTGACCCTCCTCCTGGTAGGTCCAATATCATACTGTGCCAAACAATGTAGATGTTTATTTTTTTTCCAAGATAGCTCATATTGCTATGTCCTTTACAGAAGATCCGCAGCAGGGAACACACCCAGTGCAGCAAGGCCTGGAGGAAGGTGTTGGTATGTCTAGCCAAATAATGTTTTTTGGAATCTTATTAACCCCATTAACACACATGTTTTTTCTTATGAAAGAGTGTTGCCTTTTAGATGTTTACCCTGCAAAACACAGTTGACAGCATTAATGGGTGCCGTCATTAGTAGGCAGACCAAGCCTTCTTAACCTTTGGGAGGGTTTAGCAAGTGTCCTATGAGCCCAGGAAAGCACTTTTGAATGTTTGGCCTCAATGCTTCATTCCTGAAGCTAGGAGGGCAATCTGGCCATAATCATTACTGCCTAAGGTTATGTACTAAACATGTTTTTTTTTTTTTTTAAAAGAACATCAGGCCCCTCTTGACGTAGCAGCTGGAGTTGGATCAGGAGCTGGCGACGATTCTGCATCCAGTGCTGTGGTATGTGATATAAGGGCTAGATGTGGCTTACATTGTGTGTGTTAAATTAGTGCTATGACATTCTGACGATGCACCAGCACAACAAGAGTTCTATCTTGAACATCAGGGAATTATGTTATAATTTGGTGTGCCACTAATGTTCCAAAAACATCCAGGATCTTTAAAGTCCGGCCAGTCTTTGATTTTCCAGGTCCAAATTCATGGGTATCGTTTGGTTGGGTTGTCCTGTAGCCGATTGATGGCAAGATTTTAGACAACATACGTAGATGTAGAAAGTCATTGGTGTAGTAACAGATTTACCAAAAGCATAAACAACCTACCACACCAGGGTTAATTGGGAACACCTTCATGTTGAAACTTTTTTGCCTTTGTCATATTAGTCCTACCAATATAATATGTACCCATTATCAGAAGTGTTTCTAGCTTGGATAATCTTACAATGAACAAGTACTTATTAGAAGCACATCAAACTTTTCAACGTTCTGCTTGGGGTGTTAAGTTGTCAAACTAATCTGAAATATTTAGTCATGATGTTTGATAATGATTTGGTCTATTTCTTCTGCTTTCAGGTAGCCTTAGATGCAGAGGGATTGTCACCTAACCAACCTCGTCCATCTATGCTGGATGTAGCCGAGAGGCTGCTTGATGAGTATCGGATCCAAAATGAGTTAAGGAGGCGTACTCAGCAATCTACTGAGGTAGTACGTCTGCTCGGGCTCATACAGGAATCTGTAGCAACAATGGTACAGGGTGAACAGGATATGCGTAACAGCTTGGTAAGTTTAGCAGACCAGCATCAACGGGATCGGCAAAGTGTTGACACTCAGGTGCTGGCCACACGCCAATGCCTGTTTGGATCTGAAGATGCCCCATTGCCAGAGCCCTCCCAAACATCTCACTCACCTGCCACTGCAGGTTGTGGTAGTGGGAGGGTAATGCCAGTGTTGGCCACTTGTCAGGCAGCTGGGGATGGGACAATTCCTCCTGTAGCCACTCCTAGCACTTCACACTCCGTTCGGACTCCCACACCCCTCAATGAGTAATCCTCCTGCACAACCTCAATGCGCACTGGTTCCACAATACCCCTTCCACCTGACTACATTCCCTACACACCTTTATCACTTCACTCCTCCCCAGGCCGTCCTCCTTTTTTGTCACCAATGCGACATGTCGTTTCCCCCCACACCGTGGACCACAACAACCAATCAACCACCACTCCCCACACATCTTCACAACCCTTGCACCACCAGCAGCATCAAATAGCCTCGGGGCAGCAACTATCACATCTCATGGTAATGTCACACGTTCCCCAAATTCTTAGGCTGAGCACAGAGCAGATGGGACTATTGGCACAAGATCTTCAGTCTGGGACATTTCCAGGGTTCAACACCCTGCATCAGCAGCAGCCTCAGACACAAGATCTGATCCTAATGGGCCACTTTACCAGAACTAAGGCTAACCCCAGAGCAGATGGGACTATTGGCCCACCATTTGATGGCAGGAACCTTTC
The DNA here is from genome assembly GCF_965119305.1 of Pelophylax lessonae. Taxonomy (NCBI): domain Eukaryota; kingdom Metazoa; phylum Chordata; class Amphibia; order Anura; family Ranidae; genus Pelophylax; species Pelophylax lessonae. The sequence goes on from NC_138772.1 coordinate 299,579,967, forward strand.
CATTGCTCACCACACTGCTTCAGTCACCACCACCACCACCACCACCAACTTAATTTCTTTTTATTTTATTTTTTTGGGTTAGTTTTGTTAATGATTGTTACATTGGCCAATTTGTGGGGCCATTTTTTTGTTTAATTTGAGGGTGGCACAATATGATTTATTATAGTGTTTTTTTTGGTGATGAAATTAAATTTTATGCAAAATGATTAGTTTGTGTTTGATCTTTGGTTTTTTTGGAGTGTTGGTGGCCAAGTAATGGCCCTGGTTAATGTAGGCATTTATACACACGTGCTTCTCTATCTCCAAACATATGATTTCATGTAAATTTGGAAAACTCAATGTTCACATAATGACCCAAGAAAAGGTCTCCCTTCAAATGTAGCTTCAAAACAAGTCTCAAGGCTAACATAAACCAAAGCCAACATACTAACAATTACAGACCACACCACTCGACTAAACAAATACAACACAAAAGACATTCGATGTGTACACCAAAAAGAAAACTTTGGTAATAAAAGAAACTCTTTTTAATAACACATGTAGGTGTCTACCAACTGTAGCGTACAAAAATATATTAAAATATATAATAGAATGAACTAAATTTCCAATGTAACATTTGTGTTGCAACGAACAACATACTTTTTTTTATTTTTATTAAAAAATTTTTTTTTTTACAATTTTTTTTTAGTTTTTCACAAAAAACAAGGGTTATTTGTAAACATTGTTTGTTTTTTTTGTTCCCAAAACAAGGGTTATTTGTAAACATTGTTTGTTTTTTTGTTCCCAAAACAAGGGTTATTTGTAAACATTTTTTCTTTTTTTTGTTCCCAAAACAAGGTTTTTTTATAATTTTTTGTAGATTTTTTTGGTCCCAAAAACAAGGGTTTTTTATAATTTTTTGTAGATTTTTTGGTCCCAAAAACAAGGGTTTTTTTTTTATTTTTTTGTAGATTTTTTTGGTCCCAAAAACAACGGTTTTTTATAATTTTTTGTAGTTTTTTTTGGTCCCAAAAACAAGGGTTTTTTTATAATTTTTTGTAGATTTTTTTGTTCCCAAAAAAAAGGGTTTTTTTTTTAACTTTTTTTGTTTTTTTTGTTCCCAAAAAAAAGGGGTTTTTTGAACTTTCTTTTGTTTTTTTTGTTCCCAAAAAACAGGTTTTTTTTTTAACTTTTTTTGTTTTTTTTGTTCCCAAAAAAAAGGGTTTTTTTTTAACTTTTTTTGTTTTTTGTTAGATTTTTGTTTATAATGGGCAACAATTAGAAATGTGACATTTCTTTGTGTTGCAACGTGCAACATAAGTAAACAAACAAATAAAAAAAAAAAATACTAGGATTTTTTTAAAGGTGTCACATTCCTAACGAATGGCTCCTTAGGGTCTGGATCCACGCCACAAAGGTGTTCCAAATATAGAATTTGGTCTCCGCACCACCTCATATAATCCAGGAGGACCTCGTGGGTGAGGTGGGTGTGCCCTGGGTAGAAAAAAACATGACAATTAGTTTTATGCAAAATGATCCAAACAAGGATTGTAATTAATGTGCCTCAACAAATATGCTTAGGAGTCTATTGGTTGGCTTTTATCAACACTCTGAAGCAAATATGCTAAATTGCTGTTGTAAACCTTAAACTCAAACTTTCACAGCAAATTGTTCAAAAGGTTACATAAGATGGCTTGGAATGTTAGTAGCAGTTCCACCAAAGCTAAGTAAAATGCTTTTCTGCATGTAAACACAAGCAATCATTTTGAAGAATGTAAGGTGTTTTGGGTTCAATTGGTCAACACGATACATGTGCACACATTTATCTCTATCACCATTGGAATCTGTGGAGCGTTCTCTCTCCCTCTTACTGTCTATAGATTGAACCTGACACATAGTAGAGACTCACCCTTAGGAATTTTGAGGGCCAGTTCTGGACGGAGCAGATGTGTCTGCTCCCCTGATCTCCTTTCCGCCATCCCAGCTGTGTTAAGAGAGAAGAAAAAGTTTATCAACAAATGGACTCACGCTAACTGTAGGTTACGCAGTCATGAAAACGCTCTAACACCCACTCATTACCCCTCCACATTTCCCTGAAAGTTTTATTTAGACATTGATATGGTGGTGATGCTGATTTGTACAGTGCAAGCGTCATTCTTCTGGGTGAAGCTTGTAGCGTTAAGGATACGTACTCCCTGCTTTTGTGCTGATTGTGTTTTTCTGATGTTTTTGGTGCCTCAGCCCTGCCTGTTCTAAGTGTTGGAAACATATCATTTTTGGAGGGCTGCAGAAAACTAATCAGGTTAGACTTACACTCTCTAGGTTTTTGGGGACGAGAGAAATAACAATCCTCCTTTTTACATGGCCCCTGTACACACCTCTAGGCACCTCCCTCCTGTTGGTTGACCCCACAGCAGGCAGCTTGCTATGGAGGCACATGAGATGAAGCCAAGCACCCTGTGCCTGTTCAGGCACTAGGCTGTGAGCCAGCCTTGCCCCCCTCCCTTCCGATGGTCTCAATGATTAGGAGTGACAGCATCAGGAGGCAATATTGGCATGCTGTAACCTCAGTTAAGGAGGAGGGGGAGTCTGTTCCAGACAAGTATTTGTGCAAAATTTTAGACAGTAAGAAAATGGTCCCAGTAAGTCTTAGGGGGAATATGCACACCTATCACTTGGAATACTAATGCATAGAATGCATTCACATAAAGAACCTGCTGCCTTTAGAACAACTTGAAGCCTGATCGGGGACATACACAGTTAGCATTTCTCCACTTACTAAGTAGACACATTACTGCAAAAGCACACAACTTACCATCATCACGTTTTTTTTGGGCCCCCGAACAGGATGGGCTTGCTGGCTCAGGAGAAACTGCACAAAAAGAACACAAATTGTGAACTGGAATGTGGTACATTACCGAGGAAAAATATTTATGAAAGATTGATAAGCACACATTTTCAGTGTTGACTAAATCAGGACATGATTAAATTACAATGTCCCCAAAAAATTTACAAGTACAAAGCACACCATTTCCAATGTAGAGAAACTAACACCAATTTAGAATAGGGTGGCTTGAGATAACTTACAAAATATAACATGTCCTGTAATGCTCCCCAAAACCACCTTTCAAACATGAAGGTTAAGCAAGAGTGTTTCATGACCAACCTTCCTGTCACATATAGCAAAACTACACTTGCTTTGACTCCAACTTAGATTATCCTAGATACACATCATCCTAGCACACACAATTCATGTGAGAATCTAATTTTAGGTACTTACAGACTAGTTCAGGGGAGCCTGGAGTGGGGGAGGATGGGGGAGACCCTTCATGGGTGGATGGTGTCCCTTCATGGGGGGATGGTGTCCCTTCATGGGGGGATGGTGTCGTATCTCCTAGAAACACAAAGACACGGATACAATCCTTGAACAAAAGCTATTTGATAAAGGCACACAGAAAGTAGTCTGGAAACATTGAACGTAGTAGTTACAGTGGACTGGGTAAGCAGTGGCCCCTCTTCCCCAGTCCTCCACAACAAACATCCTCAATGTCAGCTGCTACAAAACCCCAATGTCAAAATATATATATTACAGCCCTTCTATTTCTCAGGACACATTGAACACACAAACACATGTAGAATACTTACTTCCCATTTGAGGAGAGCCCAGGTCCTCATCCGAGTCAGACCAATTGGCCTCTTCTTGGCCAACAGTTTGTTCCTGGCCCGGATCCAGGTGACTTGGCCCTGCCTGAGGCTCCTCTCTTGCTGAAGTTACATCAACCACAAAAGAAAACAAAACAAACAATCATTCCTCCAAGTTCGACCTATTACACAACACAACAGCACATCCACATTACTTACACTGGGCCTGAGAATTCTGAGGCTCAAGATCCTCATCACTGGTTTCTACAAAAATAAACCAAAAAATAAACAACAAAAATAATACATTATATATTATTTATGGACACAAATAGGCAGTAACCTCTCATCATGCTAGCACCATACTCAATGCCCCTACAATTCAGAACATAGAAGTGCACTTACACCAATGAGATGCATTGAGCATGTTTTAAAACAGGAGGGCACCATGCAAATTAAACGGTCGCCTAAGGGCTTGCACCTACAGGGGCCTTGCAGCCAGTGGCGGATCACCAACATTTCAAAGGGCACAGTCAGGGAAATTGCCCAAGTCAAAGATTGCTTTCAATCCTCGGATCTAAAAGTTGCAGCAGTGTGCTGCAGTCCCTTCACTGCGTCTGCCAGGTGTCTGTTGTCCACTGACACTTACTCCTCCTTCTCTGACTGGGGATTGGCCGTCTGATCATGTTATCCTAAGATGTTGAGGAATCGGTAGGTGTGTACCTGCACCAGTAGGAAGTTACTGCCTGGTCAACTCACTCTGCTATCATTGGTTGTTGCTCTGGGAGGAGAGTTCCGCCCTGGACCCGTAACATTCAGGTAACCAGGCCCAGACTTGATATTTTTCAGGCTGCTCATAGATTTGTGGTGTCTACTATGCAAAGGGGTGAGTAGCCCCAGGGAATTTGAAAGAGTCCGAAAATGGTTGGTGGAGGAGGAGGAGAAGAAGGCCCTGGGTGGCTGGGGGACAAGGAGAGGGCCCCTGGGTGTTTTCTAGAGGAGGAAAGACCCCCAATGACGCCAGAGTCAGTTGCCAGGGAAGAGTGTGGAGCTGAGCAAGTCCTGCATATCTGACATGAAAGCCAAACATGGTGGAGATGGAGCACTCTGCCCTACACAATGACAGCACCCGAGGTGGAAGGTGAGGGGTAGCGGGTCTTTGACATTATAGAGCATATGGACTCTGTCCATTATTGTTAGTTTGGTTTGGAGTTGTCCTTTAGATGTTTAACTCTGTTGTTTTTGCCCTGAGCTGTGAGGGACTGAGGTATGACAGCCCACTATGCTGGGACTTATAGTGCCCTAGAATGTGGAGGACTGAGGAATCCTTAGTCCCTAACAGAGGGCACTACAAGTCTTAGCATAGCAGGCAGTAGTTCCTTAGTCCCC
>NC_138772.1:299589973-299764973 GCF_965119305.1 Pelophylax lessonae
GTGTATCAGCAAACTTTTAAGCTAAAGACGTGAACAAAATACAAAAGATGCCACATAAAGTCAATATGTAGCAATATTGTGAGCTAAAGCTATATTTGTTTGTTGGGCATACTTTGCTAATTAGCCAAGTATAAGGGATATATATATATATATATATATATATACCTTCAGTTAAATGTGTAGTAAAATGGTAACACTTGGCCATACCCATATGGAAGAAAAGGTAGTATTTGCAATATATTTTGAAAAAGATTCTTTTGAAACACATAAAATATTGTCAAAATTGTGACATTTCCTTGATATGTGTGAAATGCTAATAATATTTCTTTGAAATATGTTTTACATCTATTTTTGTTCTATCTGACGACCCGTTCCCCAATGTAATATTTTGTTGGTTTTTTCAGATAATGTGGATGTTCTATATAAACACTGTAGATTTCACTGTTATGATTTCTGAGTTAGCGGGAAAGGTGTATGGAATGTGATGGTGTTTACTAAGGGATCCCTTGTTGGAAGTGTGCATGTTTTTTCAATTCCGCCGGTTTTTGGCATTTTCTATGGGCGAGATAGCGGATTTCCAAGCGGTATTCAAAAAAAAATTTGCCCAAAATCGCGCTGGCGGAATTTTTTGAGCTTATTTGGCGTTGCGCATGCGCACATTCGCGCGTTCGCAGCTCGGGGCTGGAGGAGCTGTTTAACCTTTCTACACTTTCGCAGATATCTCTCTTTCTAAGTCAGTTTTTGACATTTTTTCAAAGCAAGTCATCTCCAAATTGTCTTCCACACCTTCCACAGTGATTTGGGATTTTTGGGGGTACAGGGGGAAATTTGGCAAAACTTTAGTCGAGCTTTTAGCTGGCGTGTTTTTAAGTCGCGTTCTGGCCTTATTGCATCTTAATGAATCTCACACTAGGCGCTATTTTCCGCCCGCCGTTCTTTGAATACCAATTTCAGACTTAAAACTTCGCCGGTTCGCAAAATCCCGCCGAAACGCCAATTCGCCGTACTATGAATCAGGCCCATCGTGACAACTTTGTGTAAAAAAAAAGTACAATTTTCCCAAAACTTGTGACAAAATGTAAAATATTCCATGGACTCAACATGCCTCTCAGCAAAGAGCTTGGGGTGTCTACTTTACAAAAAGGGGTTATTTGTGGGGAGAAGGGGTTTGAACTGTCCTGGCATTTTATGCCAAATATTAGAAGCTTATGCCAAACATCATCCACTCTTCTAACTTCTTGAAGACCAAGCCCTTTTTGACACTTTCTGTTTACATGAAAACATTTTTTTTTTTTTTTGCTAACAAATTACTTTGAACCCCCAAACATTATATAATTTTTGAAAGCAGAGGCCCTACAAAATAAAATGGTGGGTGTTGCAATTTTTTTTTTTCACACATTATTTGCGCAGAGATTTTCCAAACGCGAGTCTTTTTAAGAAAAAAATATTTTTAATGTACAAAAATGCACTATATTGCCCAAATGTTTGGTAAAACATAAAAGCTGATCTTATGCCGAGTTCGTAGATACCAAACACGACATGCTTTATAATTGCACATGCCCGTGCAATGGCAACAAACTACATACCTTTTTAAAAGCCTTTACAGGTTACCACTTTAGATTTACAGAGGAGGTCTACTGCTAGAATTACTGCCCTCGATCTGACGTTCACGATAATACCTCACATGCATGGTGCAACTGCTGTTTACATATGACACAAGACCGATGCTTGCGTTCACCTTTGTGCACGAGGACCAGCAGTACTTTATTTATTTTTTTAATCATTTATTTTGCCTTTTATTTTATTTTTACACTGTCCCTTTCATTTTTTTATATTGTTTTTATTGTTATCACAGAAAACATAAACATACCCTATGATACCAATAGCTAGTGACAGGTACTCTTTTTTGAAAAACGTGGGGTCTATTAGGCTCTTGATCTCTCCTCTGCCCCTAAAGCATCTGACCACACCAAGATCAGTGTGATAAGATGCTTTCCCAATTTCCCAATGGCGCTGTTTATATCCGACAAAACCAAAGTCATGCTCGTAGATTGATGATTGGAGCCATCTGGCCTCTGATCAGCTCTATGGTCAGCTGGTGGAATCACCGGCTGCATTCTCTATGGTCAGCTGGTGGAACCACTGGCTGAATTCTCAGGTTCCCCTCGGTGGGACAGGAGAGCCAGAGAAAACCATAGAAGGCGGCGGGAGGGGGGGACTTCCCCTCCCGCTTCTTGTAAAAGCAGCCTAGCAGCTAATTAGCCGCTAGAATTGCTTTTACATGAAAGCTGACCACTGGCTGAAAAAAAAAACATTACCAAGATGATGTCTAAACCTGCAGGCATCATTCTGGTATAACTACTTAAATTCCAACAAGTTACCAGTATGTTGCTGGTACTTGTTGGGCATATATTGTTGGTTGAACGAAAAAAGACAACCTAAAAGATTTCTCCATTCACATTGATCGATTGGTGGTATGCCCACAATTAGAATACCGCCCTGCATCCACCCACTTCTAATGATGGCCATACATGCACTGTTATTTTTTTTTCTTTCAGCCCATGGGCTGAACGAAAAAAAAGAACCCAACATAGTCCTCCACTCACATAGATCGATGTTGATGAAGAAATCTCTGCTAAGAAAAGCAAATAAAAAATATATGCCAAAGCATAGGGCAGATTCGCCTCTGTGTCCACCCCATCCCTATGCTTCGGCATATATGCTTTTTTTTTTTTAAACTGCGGTGGTGAAGTCAGCTCCTACAGCACTGGAGTCACAGATTTATGTATTGTGAGAGCAAACCCTGTTGCTGTCAAAATAAACAAATCAAAGCTGCAGCTGAATGGCATACCTGCAAAGCAAACAATGGTTAACGACAAAACACAGTATCAATAAAACATTAACTCAATAAAACAACTTTTTTTTATTTTATTAAACAAAGATTGAGACAATAATAGTACCTACAAATATTATCACAATCACCCCGCGCTTCAGGAAAAAATAAAATAGATATGCCAAATATATGCTACCTTGACATATAGCTGCTGCCCTAAAATACAAACATAATCAAAAAAACATGTGTTAATTCTCTCAGAAGTCAGTGAATAAGAAAGGTTCAACACATAAGCAGCGCTAAAGACCCTGTTTAAAAGTCCACATATGTGAATGAGTCAAAAAAGTCCTCAGGAGAGTGAATCCACGGATGAAGATCAAAGGATAACTTCCACCACACCACGTGACCCCCCTAGGTATTGCTCACTCACCAGAAATCATTGTAATAGAGCCTTTGAATATCCACCGATCACACCAAATGCAGACCACTCCACGATCGTTTAGGCACAGAATCTCCCCAATCTGAACACCTTATACCAAGAGATCCACATACTCCAGTGCACCGGCAGTAAATGTAAGCAAGAAAGAGGCTCATAGGGCAGTATATCAGCACAGTTTTATTAAAACACCCGCCCCATCCCTCAATCAATGCACTCACAGCAAACAATATAATAAAAGGCTCTCAATATGCTAGAACCATATGCTGATTGAGACCTCACCGCTCCGCTCCTCTGTTATGCTGGATCAGTCACAGATGTCAGCTCACAACGGGCAAGGATATGGGGATGCGGCTCTTACAGCTCTGAATGATGTTGTCGGGGTGTCCGCGTCAGGGCGTGACCAGCATAACAGAGGAGCGGGAGCGGAGCGGTGAGGTCTCGATCAGCATATGGTTCTAGCATATTGAGAGCCTTTTATTATATTGTTTGCTGTGAGTGCATTGATTGAGGGATGGGGCGGGTGTTTTAATAAAACTGTGCTGATATACTGCCCTATGAGCCTCTTTCTTGCTTACATTTACTGCCGGTGCACTGGAGTATGTGGATCTCTTGGTATAAGGTGTTCAGATTGGGGAGATTCTGTGCCTAAACGATTGTGGAGTGGTCTGCATTTGGTGTGATCGGTGGATATTCAAAGGCTCTATTACAATGATTTCTGGTGAGTGAGCAATACCTAGGGGGGTCACGTAGTGTGGTGGAAGTTATCCTTTGATCTTCATCCGTGGATTCACTCTCCTGAGGACTTTTTTGACTCATTCACATATGTGGACTTTTAAACAGGGTCTTTAACGCTGCTTATGTGTTGAACCTTTCTTATTCACTGACTTCTGAGAGAATTAACACATGTTTTTTTGATTAACTTTTTTTTATTGCAATCTGTGACAAAAAAAAGAGTAAATAATGTATGGCGAAGCATAGGGGCAGTCTGCCCCTGTGTCAACCCCATCACCTATGCTTCACCATATATGCTATTTGTTGTTTTAACTGTGGTGGTGAAATCACTCCCTAAAGCGCTGCAGTTGCTGATTTTATGTATTGAGAGCAAACCATGTTGCTGTCAAACTAAGCAAACCACTGCTGAAGCTAAGTGGGGTACCTGCAAAGCAAACAATGGTTAACAATATAACACAGTAACAGTACAGTAAAACAGTGGAAAGACATGCCTGCAAAGCAAACACAGTAACAATAAAAATCTACATCATAGCATAAAATACAGTAAAACAGTAAGATAAAAAAAAAACAATAATTTTTTGGGCTTTTTTGTATTTTTTTTATGAGTTTTTTTGTATTTTTGTACACTTTTATTATAACAGTCGAGGCTAGGGTCTCTCAAAATGTAATAGCCATCTAACACGACACCCTGTGTGAAAGTGTGCTCTAGACTGTGCCGTGCTGTACCCTTTACTAATACAGTCCCCGATGCAGAGACTAGGTTTTCCAAGTCAGGAAGGATAAAATAGAGGGTGTCATGCCTATATCCGCACTTGTTACAGACACGGCATCATTTTTTGGGGTGGTCTTTGGGTAGGGGTACCAAGGAGGACATCCGGAAATGCCTCTCATGCAGCCGACTCACTGCATCTTGATTTGGAAATTGTGCCACAGCACCTTCTGGATACAGAAGGGCTGTGATGATCTCTTCCTGGAATTTTAGGAAGGATCCACTTCTTCCAGACACTTATAGTACATAAACATTGAAAAGAGCCAATTGGAATAAGTATACACACACTTTCTTGTATCAGCATCTGACCTTATGGGCAAATAAGTACGGCCCCATCATCTGGTCGTTGAAGTCCACCCCTCCCATTTTACAGTTGTAGTTGTGGTCTTAGAGGGGCTTCTCAACAACACCAGTCGTCGTGATTTGGACTGCTGTATCTGTGTGAAAGGAAGACAGAACTAACATGTTCTGTTTGTCCTTCCACTTCACGGCAAGCAATTTATTGCACCTCAAGCAGGCTCTCCCCCTTACTAAGTGGGGCATTTACAAGGCATTGGGGGAAGCCCTGACAATTAGATTGCACAGTGCCACATGCGTTGATTCCTTATTGAAAGAGTTATCTAAAAAGTGTCACACTTGTATAGAAGTTGTCCACGTATAAATGGTACCCCTTTCCAAACATACGTGACACCAAGTCCCAAACAAACTTGCTGCTGCTCCCTATGTTGTCTGGGCAGTTGGGGGGCTTCACGCTGCTATCTTTCCCCTCGTAAATCAGAAAACTACATGTATAGCCTGTTGCCCTGTCACAGACCTTATACATCTTGACCCCATATCTGGCACGCTTGTTAGGGAGAAAATGTTTGAAAGCAAGGCGGCCAGAAAACGAAATCACAGACATCTTGTTGGGGGATAAACAAATCTCCAAATTTTTGGTTGAAGTGGTTTACGAGGGAGTGGTATTATTCAGTCATATTCAGGGTCACCCCGAGGATGACAGAGTTCATTGTGGTTGAAGTGCAAGAAACGCAATATGTGCTCGTATCTAGCCCTGGCCATGACAGCAGAGAAGACGGGCATATAATGAATTGGGTCATTTGACAAATATGACCACAACTAACTCTTTTTAGTAATACCCATGTTGAGGTATAGGCCCAGAAAGGTTTTACATTTGGGAACCATTATAGGGTTCCAGCCAAATTGTCTGACAAGGGTCAAATTTGGGTTTGCGGGGACAAATTGATTAGCATACAAATTGCTTTGGTCCACAATAGATCCATACACATCTTCTGTGAAAAACAGCTCAAAAAAATTAAGGTGAGTAAAATTGTCTGTTTCCACCTGAATTCCGGGTTGGCCAGTAAATGGGGGAAGTACGGGTGCGGCAGAATCTGTGGGCTGCCAATCAGGATTTGCAAGCGCATCAGGAAGGGCACTATGGGCTCTATGGGCCTGCGTTTGAATTCTTGGTGGCTGGGGGCCACTATTTGTGCTAGCCACCGCACCAGCTTGAACTGCACTTACAGTACTCACCACGTCCCCAAGTGATACTGCAGTCCTGGTTTGTCTACGACCAGGCTGCACTAGACCGCTTGTGCTCCAGTTCACCAGAAGGTTGAGTGGCACTAGTACCGACACTCTGCTGCATACAAGAATCATGCGGTTGTTGCACCTCAGCAACAGTAGGTATGCCTGTCCTTAGCAGGGACCTCTACTCTCATGAGAGCTATCTGTCAAGGTGGCGCTGCTCTCTACGGGTTCATATACTGAGCTTGATTCAGTGAGGAATCCCCATCGCTCTCATCTGTCATGCTCAGTATCCTGTAGGCCTCTTCACTACTGTACCTTTCGTTTGACATTTTGGCCAATAAATTTACAGGTCTATTGTGACTCACAGGTTAAAAAAAGCACCGGGTTGTCGAGGACTGTGTGAACTGCTATGAAAAAAAAATAACTGCTAGTGCTAGCAGAGATTAGGTCCGACTGGCAGTTGTGTGCTGTGTATTGGAAGTAACAGTAATCTATTGATACTGCACCTCTTTGGGGCTGGGCGGAGGTGTCCGCATCACGTACCAGTAAGGGATTTTTCACAGCCAGGCTGCCCTGCCGCAGTATATATGTGGTGGGTGGTCCAGAACTGGTAATGCATAGAATGCATGAAAAACCTTCTACCTTTAGAACCTCTTTAAGGTTTTCAAGTTGGGGGGGGGGGGATCTATAACCTAGGAATAACAGAGTGTTGTCTGTGTAAGAGGTATTTTCCTTAACCTCCCCATGTTGGAAACCCACAATATTTTGGTCAGAAATGATAATTGAAGTCAGTGACTCAATGGCAATAGAAAATAACAGGAGCGACAGTGGCAAAGTCTGCCTGACACCCCACTTTAATGCGAATGATGCAGAAAGAGAGTTACTCACTCTGACTCTGGCCACAAGGCTTTAACAATAGTTGAATCCAAGCAATACAGATGTTTGCCTAGGCCTAAGGCATTCAATCCTACCAGAGTTATTACCACTTGATACTATTGAATATCTTAACAACATCACATTTATGTAACACACAATTACCCAGGTTATCAGTTGTAATATAAATATTCACATATAGCTTGTGAATATTTATAGCAGTTGCTCTATTTAAGATAAAACCTGATTGCTCCAGATGAATCAGCTGAGGATAATTTTTCTTAGATTGATGGACAGAACTCAGGCAGAGAACTTAAAATCCTAACAGATTTTACATCAGAGTATATACACTATGTTACCAAAATATTTAGGATGCCTGCTTTTACACGCATATGAACTTTAATGGCATCCCAGTCTTAGTCTGTACTGTATGGTTCAATATTGAGTTGGCCCACCCTTTGCAGCTATAACAGCTTCAACTCTTCTGGGAAGGTTATCCACAAGGTTTAGGAGTGTGTCTATGGGAATGTTTGACCATTCTTCCAAAGTCGCATTTGTGAGGTCAGGCACTGATGTTGGATGAGAAGGCCTGGCTCACAGTCTCTGCTCTAATTCATTCCAAAGGTGTTCTATTGGGTTGAGGTCAGGACTCAGTCAAGTTCCTCCACCCCAAACTTGCTCATCCATGTCTTTATGGACCTTGCTTTGTGCACTGGTCCAAATCATTTGGTGGAGGAGGGGGGAGGATATGGTGTGGAGTTGTTTTTCAAGGGTTGAGCTTTGCCCCTTAGTTCCATTGAATGGAACTTTTAAGGTGTCAGCATATCAAGACATTTTGAACACTTTCATGCTACCAACTTTGTGTGAACAGTTTAGTGATGTGCCCTTCTTGTTCCAACATCACTGTGCACCAGTGCACAAAGCAAGTTCCATAAAAACATGGATAAGTGAGTTTTGGGTGGAGGAACTTAACTGGCCTGTACAGAGTCCTGACCTCACACCGGTAGAACACCTTTGGGATGAATTAAAGCGGAGACTGTGAGCCAGGCCTTCTTGTTCACATCAGTGCCTTACCACAAATGCGCTATGTATTTTGGGGGGTGGGGGGACTGTATGCAATATTCTCGGAATAATGTTCTAAAACACAAGAAGATTTTGGTATGAGATCATCTGGAGGAAATCATTGCCTCATTTATTTTAGGAAAGTAGAGACCTGTCTGAGAACTGTCTTCCTTTATATAACTGCATGGACTGTATTTATATATTATATAGTTGCATTTACACATACAGTGATTGCTGCTCTTGTTTTTACTAGCATTTTAGAATTTCTTTTTGCACTGTAGTGAGCATGTATTATTATATATTTGTACATTCAGCACTTTGAAGGTTTTTGCACTGTACACTTTTGAACATTTGATTTTATACATTTTTTCAGCACTTCACTCATTTTAAATATGTTTACCTTGTGTGTAATACACTGAAGGCTGGATTTCTTAGTGTGTAAGGGGATGCATCCTATAATTTTAATTTTGATGTCATTAGGAAGATTGGCCTGTCACATTCTAACAAGACTAGATCTTTTCCTGGTTTGGTTATGATGATTATTGTTGCTTTAATCATAGAGGTAGGCAGTGCCCCTTGTGTTTTAGCCGTTTATAGAGGACAATAGTTCAGATAGTAAAATTTCCCCATATTTTTATAGATCTCAATAGGGACACCATACTTTCTAGGCACCTTATAGTCAGGGAAGTCCTTTGCCGCCCTTTATAATTCTTCAAGGGAGATTGGTGTAATTAGCATATCCCTATCTGCCTCTTCCACATAAAGGATATTATGTAAGAAGTAAACAAGGGCATCCTGATTTTACAGTTAATAACTTTTGTATCATAGAGCTTTTTCAAAGTAACATTAAAATTCCTGCAAGATAGAAGGGGTATCTGTAAGGAGCTGTCCCATTTTAATAGAAATAGTATCAATTTGGGACAATCCTGTCTGCAGATTTGCTATTAGGGCCTGTGTGTGTCCTGTATTTTATCCCTTTTCATAATTTTGGACTTGAAAATGTTTTTTTTTTCTCTGTCTTTGTAAAAAGACTATTCTCTATAACAGTCGAGCATTAGCTCACCGCCTTTGACTTTTAGGGGTGGGGTTAATGACCTAAGTTGATTCTGCTGCCTCTACAGGTCTGATATTGTCAGATACCCATTGTAACATGTGAAATTTCTATCATACACAAACACATAGGAAAGCTGGTCATTTATCTCAGAAAACACAACAATGTGCTAAGTGTCCATTAAAATTAAAATCAACCATAAGTTTCTGGAAAAAGCCTAGCAAAAAAAATGGCTTAAGTTCAGAATGCTTGATTTGGTTTGGTTTGGTTTTCAAGTATTACCTATCGAAAGCAGGGGAGAATGGTCTTCCGAGCCCATTGGGGCATAACATAACTTTATTTATTTTATTATTATTATTATTTATTCCAGGTATTTATTTAGCACTATCACTTTTACACAGAGCTTTACACAAATATAGTTCACTACCCTCATTCCCTGCCCTCAAGGAGCTTACAATCTCTAACTCACATACTGGGACCAATTGACTTACATGACAATTAAGAACATAAAGTATACAATTCTTAAAATAATAATTTTCATTGAATATTCCAAAGAACACATCAAATAAAAAAAGGGGGGGGATGCATCCTTAAACTCAACCCATTTTGTGAACATTATCTTTACTTCCTCAGGAGCAGATGCCTTCAATGTATTGTTTATAAGAACTTTTGAAATGGTATAACAACATTGGCTTAACACCTCCAAATGACAACCGCAGCAGGGTGTCTAACGCGGAAGCTATGGAAGGAGCCCATAACACCCCAACAAGACGCAGAACATGGAAATGTGTGGATATGTATTGAAAGACCAAGATTCTATCAAAGACAAGTACATGGCCCATGTGCTTCCACAGGTGAATGAGAAGTCTACACATTGAAAGTTTTTTCATGTAAACAAAATGCGTTGTTTTAGGATGCATCCCCCCTTTATTTATTGTATGTGTTCCCTTGAAATATTCTATGAAAATAATTTTTTTAAGAATTGTACACTTTATATTGAGTACTGCTTGGATCTTGATGAAGGGGACATACCCCGAAAGCTTGTCCTGAAAAATGTTATGTTAGTGCAAATAAAAAAAGTATCACGGACAGTACTCAATTGTCTCTGTCGCAAGTGCACAAATACGGCTACAATTACCTCAAACACTTTATATTGAAACTTGTCAGGTATAAGAGCCAACTTGTTATTTTAACCCTCTTATGTATGTATTAACAATTTCATGTGTTGTTAAATAAATCGATAATGCATAACCAAGCTACTGTATATGCCATGCCTCATTTAAAGTCCCACAGGCAAAATAATTTGTTGAATAGGAATAAAGACATTACATTTTAGGTAACAGATCACCAATTTTTGTTGATTGTAAAATACAATATAATACAGTATATCACTTCCACAACTGTATTCTGTCTTAAGCAGGGCTTTTTTTTCCAGAAAATAGGTGTAGGAACGTAGCCATGACCCCCCAACCCCCCCCCCCCCACACACACACACACACACATACACCCTCCATACCGCATCAAATAGTGGGTGCAGTCAAATTTCACTAAGAGTGACAGGATCTTAAAGGGGCACTAAATACCAGGAGTGATATACTTATATAGTGATATATAATAAACTGCACTCAACCAATTGAACACACATCCTATTATGCAAATTATATAAATTAAATTAATCAGATCAATAAAAAAACGCAATTCTGACCCACACTCTAAGTGCAATAATGAAAAATAATTGGTGTTAGATAATGGATTGATAAACAGTGTTGGTAAAGTCTCTTGATTCCGCAGACAATATTTAGGGGCCAATTCTTTGATGTCTCTACACCTCCACCAAATTAGGACCACCCAGTGTGCACAAACTGCTTACCGGAACAACCAGACCCCTTAATTACAGGGGTCGGTTACAGCCGTGACTCTCAAACTGCTGACACAGTATAAGCTGATACAAAGCAAGCCCAGGTAGTTATATGTATATTGTATAGGGGACATAGAATATAATGAGCTTGGAGGTTTTGCTCTCATCTTATTTTAATCACAAAGCCCCATTATGTCCCTCACGGAACATTGACCTTCACCACAGCTGTCCAGTTATATGAACAATGACCAGGTCATGAATGAAAAAAAAAAAACATGTAACAATATGTTCTTCTTCAGATTACTTCTGCAAGGTGATAGTGCAAACAAATTGCAGTTATAAGCTGCCTCTTCTGTGTCTCATACCCAAGAAAAGGCTGGGGTAAGGCAGTGCCATTAACGCAATGGAATGTGCTTCACAGTCGCTTTACCAGATTCCCACTTTCCCCATGCTGTTTTCTTTGCTTCCTGGCCACTCTGCTCTGGGAGTCTCTGTTCCTGGATCCAAGTAAAGTCAACCCCCTCCATGTACATCAAGGCTTCACACTGAATGTGCCAAGAGCTAAGCTCTTCAGAGTTCCTGCCACTCCTTTCCTTCTGGAAACATTGCTGCATCTCCTGCTACCTCAAGAAACAGAACCCCTGAGGACCTCAGGTAGTACCTTAAAGTTTCTCTAACAGGGTACCACAGAACCCTGTTTCTCAAAGTACATTTTTGAACGCAAACCAGGGCATGTGTTTTTGAAAAAAGCATGCAAGCCAAACTTAGAAATAAATGTAACACTTCTAAAACCCAGCACAAAATACATTCACTTCTTCTTTCTATTGAGTCCTAGATATTTTTTTAGATGTACGGTAAATCATCTGTCTGCAGTTATTTCCCCCTATACAGAGTGATCTATTTTATGGGAGATGTGATCATTGCTCAGCTGCTCAACTGTTATCTAGTCCCATTAACCAGTCATATTTCAGGGCACAAAGCCATTTCCAAATTTGACACGAGAATTTTTTTTTCTGTCTATAAAGTTACTTATAAATCACAGTACATTAAATATTTTCTAAAAGTAAACCACCTGTAGAATTAAAAGATAGTTGTTGCAAATTTTATGTTATACAATATTTGCGCTATTGCTTATTAAATGTATATTTTCAGGAAAAAACATAATAAAATTAATTTTAGAGCAAGCACACATATAATATTTTACCCATTTTTTTAGTAAAATATAAATGAGATGAGGTTTCATTAAGCAAATAAATACAAAACATGTCAAGTCCTAAAACAGCATGCACCTTTGATAATGTGAAAAACTAAGATACCCAATAATCCTTATAGGTGACACTTTTAAAAGCCTTTACAGCTAATCAGTTTAGAATTAATTGTGAGCTCTGGTGCTAGATGTATTTCTCTTTCTCTAACACTTACGGTGATACCTCACATGTGTGACGTAATCACAGTTTACATACATATAGGCACACTGTGTCATGTTTGCATTTGTGGGTGTGGGCAGGGCAGCAGGGTTACATTTAGTTTCTTTGTTTGTTTATTTTAATCATTTTTTTTTATTTTTTTTTTATTTAACAAACCCCCATCTGATAGCATTGGGCAGATGACAGGTACTCTGTATAGAGACTTTGGGGTCTAATAGACCCTAATTTCTCCCTTGCTTTCCAAAGCATTGTTGGTCTCCTATTAAAAACAATCAAAAGCGCCACGCTAAAAAAACAGTATAGATAAATGACATGATAATTGACATAAATAAAATATTTTTGAGCCCTTGTGCAAGTGCACATATAATATGAATGATAGTGTCAAATATTGACAATGACACAAACTGTCCCAAATGATAAATGAGCCTATGGAAAAAATCTTGATCTACACAATCAGTTGGTACTCCAAGAAACATGACACTTTAAGTGCTCCACCACCTTGTACACAATAAAACTCTTACCAGAACAAATTGACTCCAAAAAATTAAATGCACTTGTGTATCCGTGTGGTCCCTGCTTGGGAAAATATTCCACCTCTGGGTTTCTGCTATACCCTCACGGGTGCCCCATCCACCATCTGGAGGTATTCAACCATGACATATGTAAAAAACTAGGGAGAGCCACATAGTGTAAAACCATATAGTAAAATATATTAAAAGTACTAACCACTTACAGAGTAAAAGAATAATAAGCACTTTTTAAGACACTCATTTTTTCCCCCCTGTTGTCATTACTATATACTGTATGTAGCATGGTGACCGAGTGTGCTTTGCAGGGAGAAAAAAACAGCCACATTGCTGCTCATGGAACAGAGCTCTGTGTTGTTAGTTAACACAGGGGTCTGTACTGTGATTCGCTAAGCTAATCAGCAGGTTCTGGCCATAAATCATTGGCTAGGACCTGCTTTTTGCTGTACCGAATAACAGCACAGATTGGGAGGTAGGCGCACGGGCGTGCCCCTACCCAGGAATGCCAGATCACGTACATGTCTGTGATCTGGCACAAAGCAAACACCCCGCCAGTGTATTTGTACATTAGGGTAGTCCACAACTGGTTAAAGCAGTAGTAAACCGCTGAAAAAAAAACCCCGCAAGACAATAGCATAATGTGCTAGAATGCTCGCGCGGGAGCCCTCTGTTATGGCAAGGAGCTCTGAAGTTTCAGCACGACACGCTGGACCTTCAGAGCGCATGCGCTGCTGATGTCAGCGGCTGCATGCAGAGTAAATATATATCCTAAACTGTGCAGGTTTAGGAGATATTCATTTTACCTACAGGTAATCCTTATTATAGGCTTACTTGTGGGTAAAAATCACCAAGCAGCGTTTTAAAAAGCACAAAATGTAGAAAAAAAAAAAATTATAATTTTACTTGTAAATAACGTTGCAATGCTTTGTGCCAGAATCAAAATTGTAGTGTCTTTTTATACAGGACAAATTACAGAATCAAATGTACACTTTTTCTCTATAGTAACCCTGAAAAAAATTTAAAAAGTGGGTTTGCTGTTACTTTTTTAATAAAACGATTGCATCAAAAAAACTGCAACACAATATCTTGAAAAGCTTTGTTTTACTTAATTGAAAAAAAAAAAATATTTATATATATATATATATATATATATATATATATATTTGTGTGTGTGTGTGTGAGAGTTGAAGTGGTTAAATAACTGAGACACATCCGAGCCTCACTACTATATAAGTGCATTATGACCTCCTTTGATATGTGGGGTCAAGAGGTCTGGTAACCAGCAGAGTGCCATCTTCTGTGTTAGTGGAGATGATGTTGTACCTATTATTTCTAGTCAAGGGTGGAAGTGCGCACATTTCAGAGGGAGGAAATAAGGGTTTTTGTAGTAATAATTGAGCCTCTTGGATTGTGAAAGATGTGTGAACTTGGATGGTTATAAATATTGTTTATATGAATAGTGAATTTTTTTTGAAGTTTTTGGGAATTTTATATTTGATAGATTTTTTTTTTTTTAAATTTTGTTTAATTATGTGAATATAAGTGTTGTAATAATTGCCTATTTCTTACCTGTGTATTTTCAAAAGTGCAAGTTTGTTGCCATATTGTCATGATTTAAAATGTACTATTTTGACCTTTCCCCAAACAAGGCTTTCACTTTGTCTTACAGGAGTCTCATGTATACTCAAAGGTGGAGGGTATTTCACTTTACTCTGTGGCTAAACTAAGTTCTGTGAGCTTATGGAAAAGTGTGTATATGCTTCTGTGGAAGAAGTTAAATGGCCATTTAACTTTTCCCAGTGCTAAGGAAGGAGCCACTTTATGGACAAAGCCTAAGGATTAGCACTATATATTACATACTTTCCAAAAATCACGAGTAGAAAGATACATGTTAGAGGGATCTTAACATTAAGGGCAATGCCCATTCTTCATTACACACTATCATTTTAATGCATATAAAATAGTAACACTGTCATCAGCTACAGCTAAAGCCACAATCTATTAAGTCAGTGTGTCATTTGATCAAAGTTTCCCCCTGCAGCCCAAAACAGATTGATCAACATCTGGATTTTGGATTGTGTGGCAGTTGCCTTAGGTTATTTCTGTATCTGTCTTGGAAATTAAAAATCATATTTTTTAACAGATTGCATTCTTAAGTTAGATATGACACACATGTTCATTAAAAACTGTTCCAAAACAAAAAAATAGAGAGATTTTATTACATCCATGTATATTATTTTTAAAGACCAGGGGCACGCCATTTCCGCTCTGAATGATTTGCTTTCAACATGCATACTTAACTTAAACATACTGCATTACAAGGTTTAAAAGGAGACTAATTCACAATTAACTCCTCTGGAATAAAATCCTCTGAAATTGTTCCATATTCCTATGTAAAATTAAGTAATTATGTTATGTGCCACTGACAATGATCCCTTACTTCAAATCCTGTCTTTAATTTTCTCTATTGTCTACCACCTATCTGACAGCTGCTAGATTAGGTGAGAATCCTTCTTGAATGTAACAGGAATTCATCTAGCAACAGTGGCTCTTCAATCAAGTAGATGGAAATAACTACCACTCAGTACATTTAAAGACTATAAGAATAAAGCAACCTAGAATCTCTGTGCAATGTGTTTTACCTTTTTTTATGAAATATTCAAATGTAGATGTAGGGATTTTGTTCAAAATGTAATATGAGGTTTATATTTACCTGTAAATATGAGTTTTTAGGTTGTCATAGCAACAGCAGAATATGACCCCTGAATGACAGAGGAAATATGGGAAGTGACAATTACTGATGGCAATTTTGTTACTTTGCCTATGCATTTCCACACTGAACATGATTTGTAAAGGAAAAAAAAAAAACAAATATCAGACTGCTCTTTATATCGATATAGAAACATTTAGAAATAAAAAAAAAATAATAATAATTTTTAAACCCTCTGTTTGCAGCAACCCCCCCCCCCTATAGACCCCCCTAACCCCTGCAGAAGGAAGGAGCCAGGAGCATGGGACCCAAGTAGAGAAGGACCCAGGCTGCTCTGTGCAAAACCACTGCACAGAGCAGGTAAGTATAAAATATTTGTTTTGTTTTTTTCATAATGTTTTATTGTTTATGCAAGTACAATTCAAATGAAAAAAGCAAAGAACAGTGGAGGTATACCAGTAGGAAAACAACTATTGGAGTTGTAGGCAAACATTAATGTTATAACAGAACATATTGTTACAAGTAGAGTGGTATATATAGAGTGGTATATTTAAAATATAAGCAACCAAACGTAGGAGAGAAAAGACAGTTTAAGTTGTTGGTAATGCGATTTTCACACATGTTGATGGTAAAAAGTGAGAGGGAAGGACAGTTATCCTAAGATGGCCTGACAGGCATGAATTGGTTTGGAGTTCCCCAATGGTTGTAATTGGTGGAGGAAATATGATTGTATAAGGGTGGTAGTACTAGGGCAAAGGAACAGGGCCCCTTGGGTTGGTAAGCCAGTAGTTCCAGTTGGTTAGAATTTTGGAAATTTGAAAGTGTACTTTGGCAAACATATATTCTAGGTGGCAGTGTGTATTTAGGATGGTGTTAACTTCTGCTATTGAAGGTGAGAGGGGACAGTTCCATTAACTGACAATAGCTAAGCGTGCTGCTATAAAGATGAATTATTTGAAAGCGGGGAGGCCACAAGGAAAATTCCATGCATAGTAGAACCATCTGGGGAGTAGGGCTAAACAAAACATTAGTTATGGAGGTAACCAGAAGGGTGACATCTTCTCAGAATTTGGATAGGTTGGGGCATATTTGGGTCACAAAATATGGAACAGAGTCCCAGTGTTTCCACAATTTCTGCAGCAGTCAGATGATGCAGAGGGATATATATGTGACAGTTTTGCAGAAGTAAAGTACTAATTATGAAACATTTTTTGCATCGATCCCCAATGGGTAATACAGTGGGATGCTTTTAGAGTGGAGGCCAGAGCCTGGAGCCATTGTGAGGTGGTGAAAGTATGGTGGGTTATCCGCTCCCAGTATTTCATTGAAGAGTTGTTAGTCAACAATTTTGAATTTATCAGTAGCTTGTAGATGAATGCCATGCCTTTGGAGGTTGGTTTAGGATGGTTCTAGCATTTAACTAGGTCCCAAAGTAAAGGCTGATTAGTCCATCGTGTACAGGAGAGCACTGAGTGTATCTGAAGATACATGTTAGAGTTTCTATGGTTTAGTTGATATTGCTGACATAGGTGGTCAAATTAGCTCATATGATTAGTAGTGAAGTTTCCAATGGTGTGGATGCCTGCTGCGGCCCAAGGAGTGAGGGAGAGCTGCGCAATCAAGAGCTCCAGGGAGGAAAGCGACAAATGCGAAAGCAGTTCCAGTGGTATGCCTTGAGATTGGTGGAGCAGGAGCTTCCAGGTTCTTATCTTGGCATTGATAGTGTCAAGGAAGGAGAGAAATTGTTGTAGCTACAAGTAAGGCACTCAGGAATTTCTTGGGGTCAGTTGAGAGGACTAATGTCTCAATTTGAGGCCAGGTAGGCACTTGAGTGGGATTCCACCAAGCCTTGAGTTGATCAAGAATTGTTACTTTATAGTATGCTGTGACATCTAGGGCACCCATTCCGGCAGATTTTGAAGGGGTGTATAAAATATGGTGTCTGAGCCTGGGGCATTTGCAATTCCAGATAAAGGATACCAGGGTCATTTGTAGTTTAGCAAGTTGCGCAGATAAGATGTTTGGCAAGTTGCGCAGATAAGATGGGTAGCAGGAGAGTTTGAAATGTGTATAAGATGTGGGCTAGGAGATAGATCTTGGTTAGGTCTATGCGGCCCGCCCAGGAAGCATGATTTATTTGTAGGCCTTCAGAGATGCGTTGCAATTGAGTATTGTAGAGCATTTAGGTTGAGAAGAAGACGAGACCAGCTGAATACCTAAATATTGGAGAGCGGAGTTAGGAGCCCACAAGAATGGAGAGATAGACACAATGCTATGTTTCACAGTCGGTTGCAGGTAAATATCCAACATAGAGGATTTGCTATAATTGATTTTGTAGTGTGATATGGTATTAAAGGAGACAAGCACTCATTGAAGTTGGGGAAGGGAGTTAACTGGATCAGTCAGGGATATGATAACATCATCAGCATATTTTATAGGTAGTATCCCTGACCTTTATGCCAGTGATGTGGGGGTCAGTATGTATGGTTTGCGCCAGTGGTTCCATTACTAGGGCAAAAATTAGTAGTGATAGGGGACATCCCATTCCATTTGTTATGGCGAAGGGGTCGGAGAGAATACCAGATGTCCACACTTTGGCACTAGGTGCAGAGTATAGATTTAGAATAGAATGCAGAATATTGCCAGTAAAACCAAATTTACAAAATGCAGCTTTCAAGTATTGCCAATTTACTCAATCAAATGCCTTTTCTGCATCCAAAGAGAGGAGCAGAGAAGGCATTTAGTGCCATTTAGCCCATTGTATTAGGTCTATGAAGCGCCTGGTGCCATCCGACGCCTGCCTGCCAGCACCAAATCCCATCTGATCAGTATGTACCAGTTTTGGTATAATAATTGAGAGACACATTGCCAAAATTTTGGCGAAAAGTTTTGTATCAGTGTTTAGGAAAGAGATTGGTTGGTAGTTGGCAGGATCATCATTCGGTTTTCCCAGCTTTGCAATGGTGACTATGAGAGCTTCCAGCAATTCCTTAGGTATCATGCCTTTGGAGGCAGTATGATTCTCGCCCCCTAGCTCCTCTCAAGAGAGATGAAGCCTATTAACGTGATTTTGCCTGCAGCTGCCACACTGCTGATGTAAATAGGCATTGCAGCAATGGCAAGTGGATGGCAGTGCGGGGAGGTATCAGAGTTTAGGGATCCTGTGCGCTCGGTCTATGGTTAGATCCATAGTGGTAAGGTGAGGCAGGAGCCTAAAGAACAGGTGTTGTAGATAGGT
Source organism: Pelophylax lessonae (assembly GCF_965119305.1). Taxonomy (NCBI): domain Eukaryota; kingdom Metazoa; phylum Chordata; class Amphibia; order Anura; family Ranidae; genus Pelophylax; species Pelophylax lessonae. The sequence goes on from NC_138772.1 coordinate 299,609,023, forward strand.
GGTCAGTTAGGCAGGTTTGACTGATTCTGGTATGCCGCGGAAACTTTATATTGTTCTACCTTGACCTATCTTCTAGGTCATGAATCTTAGCGGTCAAGTGGAGGGGATCCACTGTTTGGCATTCAAAGGCATCTAATAATTCATTGTATGCTCTGGAGTAATCACTCACTTGTCGTTCTATAGTATCATTGCGCTCTTCCACTTGATCCACTCTGATAATAAGTTTGGATACGGAGGAGCGCATTTCTCTCTGGAGCTCCTTTTGCAGGGAGAGCAGCATTCCTGTGGCTTCTGATGCTAGGTGATCACTAGCAGGGTAGGCAGCTAATGAGTCAGAGTCAGGCACGTTTTCTTTAGTATTATGAGGATCAGCCTGTGCCCACCTATACTGCTTCTTGCTCAATTGAGCCTTGTCAGGGAATGGACTGGTGAATGTGCAGTTCGCTTACCTCTGTCAGGAAGAGGCAGTGATGGGTAGCTGGGAGCTGGCGCCAAGATGTCTGTAGTCTCAGGATCAGTGTCAGCGTGTGGATCGTTGGAGTCTCATGGCGGCAGGTTTGCAGAGCTGCCAGCGCCATTCTGGCTAGTATGCATGGTGGTGAAGAAGTCCGTAAGGTGGCGCGGGGCTGAGGAGTTTCCCCTCCTCCTGGTCATGACATGTGTAGCGGGGGTAGTGAGCTCTTCTCTGGTGACTGAGAGAGGAGGAGAGAGTCACGGTGAGCCAGTTGTTGCCTCTATTGGGACAGAGCTGTGGCGTTAAGCGGCCATCTCGGTCCTATTAAATGTCTTATATTAGTATAACATGTTTGTTATTAAGAAAAAAAAAAAAGAGACTATTATATCACTTTAAAGTGTAATTTCTCCTTTCAGGAAGATTTTCAGATAAACTCCTATGCAATTCTATATTCAATAAATAGTATATACTATAGCTCCTGTTGTTGTAAATGGTGAAATTCCTTCTATTAAAAAAATAGCTTTCGGGGGCTTCTTTAAAAAAGTGCTGGCCCCCTATCCTTTTCCATCCTACAATTTGAAAGAGAAGCTAAATGTCACAATACTGGCCATTCCAGATCATTCAAACTGTGCACAGGTGCAGAGCATCCTCTGCCCAGCTCCAGCTAAGCTTAGGAACAGCTGTGCACCTTCTCCTTCTCCTACTTAGTGAGCTTATACTTTGAATTTTAACAGATCAATGCACTTTTAACCTACAGTGCACATAACCTCCCTGTCCTTCCATCTAAAGTAAACTTCCATCCCCTGTTACCTGCATTGCACCACCACAGTCTACAGGAATATACCGAATATAATTTACACAAGAAGGTTTCATTGAATGTAGGTAAGTATACATTTGGGGTATGGTGGAGTGGTTAAATATAGGTGAGTGGGAAGGCAGGAAGGATAAGTGCACATTAAGTAAAAGTGTCACTAGAATAAACAATTTCATAAAGAATGTAAAATGTATATTCTACAATATAAAAGAAGAACTCTACTGTTTTTGATTTCTTGTTCCTTGCTGGCAATGTAGTTTCACCTGCCAGTTTCTACAGCACTACTGTGTCTTGTGGTGATGGTAGGTGGAACCACAGAGAGCAGCAGGGGACACAATATGCATTGTTTAATATTAAGGTATGTTTTTGTTCAGATAAATAGCCTCTTTTTTTTTTTTTCAGATTTGTAATTATTATTTTTTTTAAAAAGAAGAGTAAAAAATGCATTTGAAATAAAAAAAAATAGTTCTGTCCTTTCAAGAGTTCAAATATTATAGAGAAAATAACATAAACTAAAAATATGTCTGAACACAACTTTATTTTCAACGTACTGAATGTGTGGTATTTGAATGACATTTGTTTTGATCTGTAGCAAGGCAGCTAAATGTCTGCAAACCTACTGTTGCTATGTTACTGCATAATGCTGGCACTGTCAGAAGGCTGCAGATGTACACTTGGTCATTGTACAATATAGTATAGCATGCACAGATAAGCACCTTTCCCACTTGGCATCAGCTATTAGTCTCATCATGTTTCTAAACCTGTAGTATTCTGGCATCACAATGATGTTTCCACAGCTCCCCATCCTCAACACCGAACTAGAAAAAATGTGTCAATATATTTTTCAGATACATTATACTTTCAAATATTCTGTCACTAACACAACCAAGGCTGTACTGTGCATTAGATCAGATCATAAAAGTCATGCAATAGGAACACATTTCTAGAGACCTTTTTTCTGCTATATTTGAATCAAAAACAGAATACATAACACAAAAATAAGGTTATGTATAATTAACAGCCAACAAGGACTTCCAAATCAGCCATGTACTGTAAGTCTAACATAAAAAAACAAAAAACAAAAAAAAAAAAAAAACAACACAGTTGGGCTTTTTTCCACATAAATAGACCCCAACAGATTATGAAGCTGTATTACTAAAAGATTTGAGAATCATCACATGAATAATTGTGTGAATATTCATTTCAATTATCTGAACATGTGCAGATAAAATACGTAAGCAGGGATTTGCTTTTCACAGTAGATGAGTAGATGAAGTGAATATTCACACAATTTACTTAGTAAAGATTCTCATCTTGTTTAGTAAATCAGCCTTTTTGCTTCTGTCTAGGAAAACGAGGAGGGAATGTGTATTTGGAGTCTGGATGTAGAGATATGGGCTGGTTCACTAAAGTAGTCAAGAATCTTCACCCAATAGTTTGTGTGAAAATTCACTTCAATTATCCGGTAATGCCCAGATGGAAAAAGTAAAGAGGAATTTCAATTTCACATGATTGGATAATTTAAGTGAATGTTCACACAATTTATTTTGTGAGGACTCTTATTTGGTAAATCCTCCTAAAGCCTCGTACACACGTACCGATCGTCGGCCGGACGATCGGCCGTCTTTTGTCCAGGGCTGTCGTGTCTGTTGAAGACTGCAAAAGACTGCACACGAATTTTGTCGGCCAACAACAGCCGACTGCAGAAGTGATGTCATGTGATGGTTAACTTTCCTTGTCTTTTTTCTTTTCTGAGCATGCCCAGTCTTGCAAATCTGCTGTCTGTCGGCCGAAATCTGTACTGACTGGCGAACAATCGGCTGTTCTGGTGTTGGCCAACAAAAATTTTAATGCCTGCAAGACAGATTCTGTTCAGCCGAAAATGCCCTGTCGGCTGTCGGAAGCATCATACTAACAAGACCAATCGGTCGTCGGCCGAATATTTACGGCCGACAATCGGTACGTGTGTACGGGGCATAAATTTTCAACTTGTCAACAAGCACTTTTTAATGAGCTGTTGCTCAGATTTAAGGAAATGTAAAAAAAAGGAGAAGCAACGTTCCTGAAGTTGAGAATGATTGCATTTGGTGATTTTTTCCTATTTTTAATTAGCAGATTGTTTTTAACCCTTAAAGAGAAAAATCCTTTAAACAAGATACTTTGAAACTCTTGTAGATTTCAAAGAAGTCAACCATGTCTATAACTATTATCTTTGAAGCCACAGCACCAACAAATACATTTGTAAACTGAATATAAATGTTTCTGTAGATCAAAATTATTTTGCATATTGCCAAAGGGCAATTGATTCAATCAGGTGGTTCGACCAATTGCTCTCTAATAGAATAAAATGTCAGTGCACTAGTCCAAACAGCGCTCACATATATGACATATGAGGAGCTGGAGGGGCCCGCTCATGTGTTAACACTTGATATTTCCAATTAAACATTTTCAAACTGATATTTACATGCTTCCATCAAACATTGCATAAAAATAAAGATCATTGGTTTTCGTATACTGAAATACATATAGGACTGTAGGCAGTATTTTTGATTAAATAAAAACACCAATACAACCTTTTTTTTTTTTGGAAGTAACTTGGCCGCGGTCATTTTTATTACTGGTTTACATAAACACTTTATTCATTTAATAAATAACAATTCAAATATTTGTCACTTAAACAATGACTCAGCCACTACGGCTAAAGCTATAACTGTCCTATCAAATTTAAACTATCCCATAATAAAATACTCATAGTATCAATTTAACATACCAGCTTAGTCATAAAAAATCAAGCCAGAAATATTAGAAAATAAAGTCCTCTTTAATAAAAGGAGACCCAATCACATAATAACAGGCCCCGACAATTGGGACATGAGAGAGGGGAGCACCACAGAGATTCCTCCTGCGGCAAGGGAGCTTTTGGGGTCATAACCCCCTTTATATAGCCCCCAAAATGTTTTTGAATTTTCCAGGAGTTCATCTGCCTCCTAGAAAATTCACCCTATCAATCAGGTACCCCTTCTACAAGGCTCCTCACATGTCCTTACATGTGGGGGGGGGGGGCTCAAAACCTAAAACACCCCAAGAATCCCCTGAAGAGAAAGGGGGGACTAGAAACCCCTCACTCACTCAGGGGAGCCCTGAAGATTCACAGTCCCATAGGGAAGGGGAGCCTTAAGACAGGCATCCCTTTTCCCTCATTCTACCAAGCCAACTACATCAAAGGTATCTCTCCCTGACCAGTTCCTACTTTTCCTGCACAAAATAGGAAAATGTATAATAATATTAAAAATATAATATAAGAAAAATGTTTACCAACTTATCAAAAGATTAGAAAGAATAAGCATAAAACATACATTTTTAATTCTTCATTATTTATTTTCCATGTCATGTCTAGATTTTCACTGAAAAAAAAAAAATTGAAAAGATTTAATCAAAATGTATCATGTTACTTCGTTTTGTGTTTGTTGAATTGATAAGTAGCAGAGTAACATCTTAAAATATTACCCTACCATCTTTTTGTGGTAATTTGAAACTGGGGACCTATTGGTATCTTTCTTCTTGAACCAATCATTTTGTACTGAATTTTTTACAGACTGATATAAGAGTAGCAGGGAGTATGTACCCATTGTCTTGGTATATAAGCCCCCCTTCCCCAGGAGTTGATGACATTTTTTTAAACTGAAAAAAATAAAAAATGAAAGCAGAAATTAGAGGATTCAAACAATTTGCAAATTGTAATCATGAACTGGATTTATCATTGGCCTAGCAATTAATTATTATATGTATAGCAAACACTTTTTTTTTTCTTTTTGCTAGAGAAGGGTTAAAACACGGGATGCACCGATACTGGTATCGGTGCCGATACAAAACATTTGCACGAGTATCGGTACTCGTGCAAATGCTCCAATACCTGAAACTGATACTTTCAGGCTCAGTTCTTTCAGCTGTCAGTGGGATTTTTCCACTGACAGCTGAAATGTAAAAAAAAAAGCCAACAATTATTGATTTTTAAGGAGCGCGGCAGCTGCATCCTTAACGATGGATGTCTCATTTAATAGGGTTCTCCTATAATCCAAACAGCTAAATCACCCAAGCGCTCACTCCAATGAAATGATAGGCATGCTGCTCTCCTCAGGCAGGGAACTCCAATCAGAAGTGCATAGAAAAGAAAGAAAGGAGGAGCAAACACCTAGTGCATTACCCTTGGACACCTTTAAAACTTTTTATTAAAATGCCAAAAACGAGCTCTGAGGAAGGGATCTTGTCTCCCGAAATGCGTCAGCGGTCCAATTACAAGGATGACTACCAACCACATGTGGTGGACTCATTCAATGCGATATATGCTCTTCATGTCTGTAAGTATGTTTTTGGCATTTTAATAAAAAGTTTTAAAGGTGTCCAAGGGTAATGCACTAGGTGTTTGCGCCTCCTTGCTTTCTTTTCTATGCAATAGGGTTTTCCTTTGTAAGAAGAGGTTTGCTGTTCAGAGTTGTGTTTCTGTTCAATCCCGCCGGGACTTGGCGAATGCGCATGCTCGAACGCGCGAACGCAAGCACGCAACGTGACAGATGCTGGCGCCAAATGGGCTATTTAAACCCAGCCCTTGCTCAGCTCCAGTGCTGCTTTGTCTTCAGCCTTGTTGACCTGAACCTGCTAACCTGTATCCTGTTTACCAGTACCAGACCCGGCTTTTTCTGACTAACCTATGCTCTCCGCCTGCATCGACCTCAGCTTGTCCCTTGACCTCCGCTCCAGTCTGCTCCTTCTGGCTACTGTATGACCATTTTTCTTCTGACCCGGCTTGTCTCACTACGCTCCTGCCACCAGCACTAGTTGCCTGCATACCTGCTCTGGACCTACCATGCTATCCCTGTCTGTGGACATCAGCCTGCTTCCAGCTGCATCAGGCACTCGTGCTACTCTATACCTGGCGCCTCCTGTCTGCACTATCAGGGGTCCCGAGTCAGAGGCGTAAGAGAGGCCTTCCTCACCATTCAGGCTCACCTCCAGGTACGTGATACCCTTTTGACAGTTGAAGTGTAAACCAATCTTGGCAATTGGAGCTGTCAATAAAAAAAAATAGCAGCCAGGCAATGTTTATCAACAACATTGCTCAGCCGCTGAAACAGAAAGGTAAAAAGAAACATTGTTTAATTTTGTATCTTTATGTTTTTTCATCTACAGATCAAAGGGATAAACTTTGATCTGCAGATGAAGTCAGTTTTAAGCAACTTGTTATGTTAAAAAAAACATTTTTTTTTGTTTTTTTAAGTGTCCCTCTGTTTTTAACCCCTATTAACCCTTAATTTACTGTAATCAGCCTTAATTAACTCCTTAGTCTCCTTCTCCATTTAATTATTATTTTTCTGATTATTTTTTTCACTTCTATTTTTATAAACTATTAATAATTTAAACTTTTTGCTTTGTTCATTATTATTTTTACACCTTCAACATATTTTTACATGTTTCACATAAAAAAAAAAAAGCACAACATTTAAAAAAAAAAAATAATTTCATTTGTAAATATCTTTCCTGACTGACTCCATGGCAGCATATGTATGGATTTACTCCACCTCCACTCCTCCCCTATAGGATCCCACTCCCATAAATCTTTGCTCTGAGCTAGAGGCCGTGTTCTTTTTTTGCCCTCCTCCTAAGGACCAGAATGGTTGAAGTCTTAACTTGGATGAAGTGTCCACGATCGAGGCCTGGTTGTTCGGCAAGCTGTGCCCCGGAAGACATGTGGAGTTTCCAGCAGTCCCCAGCTATTACCAGGGTGGAGAAGGGCAATGGATTAGGTGCCGTGTGGAGTCTCCAGCAATCCCCAGCTATTAGCGGGGTGGAGAAGGGCAATGGATGCGGTGCCATGAAGAGCTTAAGCTTGGTCATTGGCAGGCCAATTGGAAGTACGGTTTAAGATCCTTGCTATTAGCATGTGGCCATAAACGCCTTGGGCGTTTCCTAAATACAGGCATGGTTGTTGGGGATGCCGTGTGTGGGGATGTATACTTTTATTTTTCATATTCCATGGTAGCAATTGTGTGTGTTGTCTGTTTTTCTTCCCTGGCTCTAGTCTCTTCCATCCTATGGCAGCTGGAGCACATTTGCGTTCCAAGCAGCCGCTCTCTCTTCCGGCCTGGCATCCCTGGGTTATTCCTGCCCAGGGACTCAGCACATATGCACTGTGGGCATCGGTGGTATCATTACAGTGGAGAATTTCAATCAGCGGTCAGTACTGTTAAAATTTGGATTTCTATGTGGGCAGCTTGCAGCAGTTTCCCTAAATGCTGTGTGCAATCCTCACAGGTATATCCTCTGCAATAACACCCTTGTGTGCTGCCTTTGTGTGTGATCCTGATGGTTAGATCACCTGTGCAGGTTGGCTGTCTGTAAAGTTTCCACACTATGGATGTATTACAAGTGTCGACCGATTCTGACCGTTTGGGCTTTTCTTTTATCCCTACGTATTCTAAACGATTTGGAGATGTGAGACTCATCTCCAGAAAGCACTGGGGAGTCCTCAAAAATGACAAGGTGTTGGGCCCACAACTACCTGAGGCCCCCCTAGTTGTTTTCAGAGGTGTTGAGCCATTACGTTTGCACATTGCTCCAAATGTTCTTGATAAACCCAATCGAGTCCCTTTCTTTCATAATCTCACTGGTTTCTTTCCATGTAGGAGATGTGCAGTATGTCAGGTTAACACTTTAACTGGTAGAATGTTTTGTGAGGTTCGCTCTACAGCCACCTCTAAAGACCACTTGATTAAACCCTTCATTAGCTGCTCATCTACTAATGTAGTCTATCTCCTTCAATGTCCTTATGGCCTACAATATATTGGCCGCACCATTAGGACACTGACAGTAAGAGCCGGTTCACACTGGGGCGACTTGTCAGGCGACTTGGTCGCCTGACAAGTCACCGTGGGTCGCCTGCCATAGATTAGCACAGGACCCGTTCTAATAGGAGCGACACAAGTCGCTCCGACTTAGAAAAAGGGTCCTGTACTACTTTGGGGCGACCTGCATTGACTTCAATGATATGAAGTCCGTGCATGTCGCTCCGAGGTCGCGGTGCGCGCTGTGCACCGCGACTTCACAGGTCGCCCCGGCAAGTCGGGTCACCTGTATGTGAACCGGCTCTTAGAGTGAGAGAACAGCTGAAAAACATTAGGAAGGGTTTTCCTAATCATAGTGTATCAAAACACTATGCTTTATGCCATAACAAAGATCCTGCAGGCACTAAAATTTGGGGCATTGACAAGTTCATCCCCCACTGGAGAGGTAGTCATGTCCGGCGCGAAATCTCTAGGTTGGAAACCCGCTGGATTTTTGACATGAGGACTTACTCTCCATGGGGTATGAACATCGAATGGGATGTCAATTGCCATATAAATAATAGCTGATGGGTTAGGTCACATTCAGTTTTTTACATTATTCGTGTTGATTATACATGCTGACAATAACATTGTTGATATTGAATTTAGTGTTCAGGGGATTAACTTATTTTCTCTTTTATTATGATTTTTTTATTTTTTGTGGCTGGCCATGGTTATCAATTTATAATCTGATTTTCTTTGTTGATTTTTTGATTATATATGTATGTTATGAATATCCTTTTTAAAATACCTAGATATATGTTACTTGCTTTTATATGCATTGGTCTTACAGCAGGACGATTGTTCTGTTGTATTAGTTGCTTCCTGCTGGTTCTATCAGCTGATTTCAGTGAACCTGGTTTGTTTTTAACAATGTTTGTAGCATCTGTTATGTTCGGGCTCTTAGTTTTGTATTAGCCTGGCTGACGGCTACTTCCGGGGTTTCTGGTCTTCAGTGGTAGCCCAGTGGAGCGAAGATGCTGGTTACTTCCGCATCTATAACATCCGGTTTTGTGCTATTTATATGCGTGCTGACGTTCCAATAGCCACGTCTCTGACAATGTTACTCCTATGACGATAAGCGTAAGGCGGACTTGGATACCGGACGTCTAGCATGCTTTTATGCCGTGGCTTTCAAATATCTTTTATATGCCTTTGTCTTCCTAACAAATGTAAGTGCACTACCTTTTGATTAAATTATTATTTGTGCAATCTACACTATTGTGTTGTCCATTGCTTTGAGGTAATGCTGGGGAACTGAGGAACGGAGGGTTGCACTTACGATTCAGCCTCATGAATGTGGGATTGCCTCTGTGATCGGTTGGCTGTGGAGGAGGTTTTTGTCATCTTACTCTTCCGGATGATCCTCTGTTTTGGTTGATTTTTTGCCTGATTTGACTTCTCTATCATATGAGGGTCAAATGTTTTTGGTAAGCACTCCTTTTGGCTGTCAGTATTGGGTGCCTATTCATTCATACTAAATCACCGGTGCTTGGAGACCTTGGATTGTTTTCCTCCCTTTTCCTCCTAAGGACTCTGGGGCTGTCTTATAGTTTATAGACTCTTACCTATATTTTTATACAGTTTTTTTTATTTATATTGGCGCTGCTTTTATCCTTTATACGGATGTATTACTGCCCCCCCTTGTGGCCAGCCCTCGTGTAGCGAGGAAGAGAGGGTGTTTAACCCTTACCTTTCCTCGCTTGCCTGAGCACTCCTTTTGGGTTTTTAACCCTTTCTACCCTATTTTGTTTTCTTTTTAAGTTTTTAAGTCCTTCTAGGTCGGATTGACAATACACAGCACGAGATGATAAAGACCTCATTAGGTCACTACATCAACATTTTTGTTCCAGATTTAGTTGTCATTGGTCACGGTCAAGGTCCAGCCTTCTTAGCAGAAGCTCTGAATTCTCTTTTAGGCACAACATCCACCGCAATGTCAGCCGCTCCAAGGAAGAAGCAAGCTGGGGATGCAGGATTTGGGTCCCAGAGGGCAAGTCTCTGTGTGAGCCATACTAAGCCCAGGCGGTTGGAAAAGGGATGGTGATTTAAAGCACATAAAATCTCTGGTGAGGCGCGTAGTGCAGAAGACCCTTAAAGAGTGGGGTGCAAGCCACACGTAAAGTCCAACAGCCGTTACGGCATGTTCTCCCACTAGGAACGGTCAGGAATAACTGAAACCGTTCTAACCAAGCCATCCATCCATGAAAACCTCAGAAAGTTAAGCAGAATGTGATGAGTTCCTTTGCCTTTGTGACGCTCTTGGTCAAGACAATGAAGCAGACATTTACACGAGTAAGAACCTGTAGAGTCTCCTGCAAAGCAAGAGGAAGTTCTTTAAGCACCTCTAGAGAGAGAGTTCTAATTTTCCATTCCTAACGGAAAAAGGGACATCATTTTGGATGAGTGGAGCAAGGCCACGAGATATACCTCCATTCTGAGCAAGATGACCAAGCTCTGTCCATTTAGAGATAAGGATGTGAAGCATCTAAAGGCTTTCTCTCTAGTTGCGGCCTTAATTAGGCAAGCAAGCATGTCACTCTTCCTTGGAAGATGCAGTGAATGGCCTGAAAGTCGGCCTGGGCTCTTGTGGCCATGTTTAAAGTGATGGAAACGTGGAAGAAGAATGCGGATGCAGTATTCAAGAGTGTTTTCAGAAGCTCTGTAGTTTAAGAGCAAGAGCTGGTGTCGGGTTTCATGGTGATTCTCCAATTGACATCATCCTCACAGTGGCGTGGGTTTTACTCCCGTCAGTTACGGCAAAGTGAGTGCTATGGCTGGGTCCTGGGCTTTCTGATCCAGCCTCGAACAGGCTGTTTGGCAACCTGGTCAGCACTGTAACCTGGGCCACAGTTGGCAAGTTAGGTCTGGCCTCAGGACCGGTGCCTGTTAGGCCGGAAGATGACACAGTCTAGAGGACAAAGTTCAGAGCGTGCGAGGGTCGCAAATTTTTTTTACAGACCAGGTTTGGATTTTAGGAAGAGCTGGTGAATAGGCCAGATATAAAATGAAGCATATACTCTTGTATTATGTAAAGTCTGCTGTGCCAGTCCCAGAATGCGAGAGAATTCAGGGCATCTATTCGCCTCTCCTTATGGTCATGAAGTTGGAGCTTGCGAAGGCCGATTTTAGACCTTGCGCACCTAAACCAATTCTCATCAAAAGGAGAAGTTCAAGATGGAAACATTGTCCCTGATTCATAGGGGGTCCAGCCAGGTGACTGGTTCATTTCCAATAGACCTAAGATGCTTACTTTTATGTGCCCATTGTAGAAGACTTCCACAAGTTCCTTCAGTTTGCTGTAGGTCAAGACCATCTCCAGCTTGCTTGTCTAACATTCGGGCTTTTAACATCACCCTGTGTGTTTTAAGGATCTTATTGGTTGTTAAGTAGGGGTGATCGAACGGTTCGGGTCGACCATCGGTTTGACCCGAACATTGACTGTTCGAGGTTCGGCCGAATTTAGAACTTTTTGCTGAAAAAGTTCAGAATTCGGCAACCAGAACCGACCAAAATGCATTGGGCCAGGAAATGGGCTTTAAAAGCCCGTGATTGGACCAGAACCATTAGCAAAAGCCAATTGAGGGAGCAGGAGAATGCTAGGAATGTGATTGGAGTGACTAGGGGGTCCCTAGGCCAATCATTAGTGAATACGCCCCCCAGTATATAAGATAGCCCCCGCCAAATTCCTAGCATTGTAATACAGGGACATGGAAGAGAGTGGAAGCAGTTCTGTTAATTTTACTTTAAACGTGTCATTTAGCATTTATTAGTGTGAGGAAAGGGATATCTAGTGTAGTTAGGGTGCTCTTTTACACTTTAGTTAGATGAAAAAATTTAGTTTCTGTAGGGAAAGTGTTAAGTGCCAGGGTGACCATAATGTAGTGTAGGGTGAACTGACGCTGACGCTGACTGCTATGGCAGGGTGACCAAACCCTTCCATATCAGGGTGACCGCTATAGAGAAAAGATAGTTTCTCTGAAGTCACATTCGGTGCACTAATATGGCTTCTCGCCGGTCAGCTTGCTTTTTGGCTGCAGGGGTTTATAGGGATTTTTTGAGGACATGTTTGGAGTCAGGCATGGCATCTGAACATGTGTATAGGGGGTATATATACACACCCATGTATGTATATATACACCTGCACATATATAGGTGTGAAAGTGTAATGTTCCGGTACCTTTGGTACCCTAAATTACTCTTTTCACAAGTGTATGCGCCCCACCATTCTCTTTTGGAAAGGTGCGCATACACCTTTAAGACTGAAGCTGTCATCACTCAGCGCCGGACTAGATGGCTATTTAAAGCGCCGGTTCTCACTCACATGTGTTCGTTCAAACACCCTTACCTGGATGCTAACTTGGCTTGAAGCTTTCGTGCTTGCAAGCATACCTCACTGACGGAACCTCGCTGCGCTGATCCCTGCATCCCGCTTCCGGATCATCCGCTCCTCCTGAACCAACCTTCGGCTGTATTGCTATTAGTGCTAAGTACCCCGCAGGGGAACCCTCTATAAACTTATACTAAGCTTACACTATCTAGCTCTGCATAGTAAAGACTATTTATCACATCTGCATATCTAGATTGCTAGCTCTTAAGACTACTGCTACTTATTCCTGCACTGGGTTTATCACTCTTGTATGTCCACCTGCTACTCTGTCATCTGCTACCATACATGATTGCTAAACCTACCTGCATCCATCTGCTACTGTCTTACCTTCAAGTGTCTGCCACCTACCACCTCCACTCAACCTGTCTCTTAAATCTTCATCACTGTGTTACTACATACATAAAGTCACTCTAGGAACCAGCTTGTTGAGTGTGTGTATTTACTAGCTGAATTAAGACCTTCCACACATGAGTCATTGAGGTTGGGAATGGTATCTCAGCATCTCTCTTACATGACTACTGAAGTGGAATATTTCTGCAGCTGAAAATCCACACCATACATGAAACGCAGGAGCGTTACAGATTGAACGAACCTACAAATGGATTCAGCAGAAATAACCACTCAGGTGACACAATTAAAACAGCAAGTAACTGCGTTAATACACGCACTTGCTGAATTAAAAGAAGACAATCAGGCTCTGTCGCAGCAGGTAATTAGACTGACACAACTTACCTCTGCTCAGTCCCCTGAACCCAAGATAAATCCCCCTTTGGTATTTACAGGCGATCGCAAAAAATTTCGCGAATTTAAAAACGCATGTGAGTTACTTTTTTTGCTAAAACCTCGTACCTACCTTACTGATCACATTAAGGTTTGTACTATTATTTCTTACCTAACAGGCGATCCTCGAGCCTGGGCAGACTCTCTTTTTGAGAAAAACGACCAGCTTCTCAACTCCTATGCCTTGTTCCTAGCAGAACTCACTAGCCTATATGATGACCCCAATAGGCAGAGTACTGCCGATCTTCAATTAAGATCCTTGAAACAAGGAAGGAGGCCTGTAGAAGACTTTGTCGCGGAATTCAAGAGATGGACCCTTGATTCAGAATGGAATGATGCATCTCTGAAAACCCAATTTAGGCTTGGCCTATCAGAAGCCGTTAAGGACGAGCTCGCCCGAGCGGATCTACCAAAAACCCTGGATGCATTAATACAACTCAGTATTACCATAGATAGAAGACTACGAGAAAGAAAGGCTGAGAAAATGGGAATGCCATTATCCGTTTCCTCTCGGATTCCGGCCGTTAACCCCGTTCCTATGGAGGTAGGAACCATACGCCCACCGCTATCAACTATGGAAAAAGCCAAAAGACGATATGAAAATCTCTGCTTGTACTGTGCATCCCCGGATCACAAGATAAATGTCTGTCCCCTAGTCAACAAAAAGAAGGGTGAGTGTTCACATGTCCTCCTAGGGGGATTGACAACTTCATTCACTAACCCTTACATTTTTGTTTGTTTGACATTACAGTGGGACCAGAACAGGATTACTACTAAGGCCATGATTGACACAGGATCTTGTGGAAATTATATTGATATATGTTTTACTGCTTCAAATAAAATTCCTATTATTTCTAAACTTAAACCTGTCACAGTAAGTCTTATTACCGGTGTTCCATTATCCTCTGGTCCAATCACCGATCAGACACAAGCACTTGTAGTCACTATTAACGAGTCTCATAAGGAGACTACTACCTTCGATTTAATACCTTCACCCCACTTTCCCATTGTGTTGGGACTTCCCTGGTTACACACACACCAACCAACCATAGATTGGAAGGAACGGTCCTTGGCCTTCCTCTCTTGCTATTGCGAGGATACGTGTAACCTCCCGTCTTCCGGGAAGATTCTGTCTATGGTGACAGATGAGATTGCACCACTATGTTATCAGGATCTTTCTGAGGTTTTTCTTGAGAAAAATGCTCAAGCATTACCTCCTCATCGAGACTATGATTGTAGCATTGATCTACTCCCAAATAGCAAATTGCCGTTCGGTCATGTTTATCCTCTTTCACAGGATGAACTTTCCCATCTCAAAACCTATTTGGATGAGAATTTGGAAAAAGGTTTTATTAGACCTTCCACTTCTTCCACAGCAGCAGGACTCTTTTTTGTTCGCAATAAGGACTCAAGTCTCAGACCTATCATCGACTACAGGAAATTGAATGCTATCACAATAAAAGATCGCTATCCTCTACCGCTTATCCCTGAGCTCATTGAGCAGGTGCGTGGAGCTACCTATTTTTCAAAATTGGACCTGAAAGGAGCATACAATCTCATTCGAATCCGTGATGGAGACGAGTGGAAGACTGCATTCAGAACCAGATACGGATTGTTCGAATATCTTGTGATGCCATTCGGGCTATGCAACGCCCCTGCAGTTTTCCAACGATTTATAAACAATATTTTTAAAGACTTACTAGATGTCTGTGTTGTGGTATATCTGGACGATATACTTATATATTCACGATCCCTGTCTGAACACATAAGACATGTAAGACTTGTACTATCGAGATTGCTTGCACATAACCTTTATGTGAAACTGAAGAAATGCTTGTTTCATAAAGACGAGGTACTCTTTCTAGGCTACATCATATCCAAAACAGGAATCGAGATGGACATGAGTAAAAAATCCTGCATTCAGGATTGGCCTACACCAACCACACGCAAGGCGCTACAGCGATTCCTGGGATTTTCAAATTTCTACAGGAAGTTCATTAAAAACTTTTCTGCTATTGTGAGACCCCTCACACAGCTCACTAGCATAAAAAAAAACATTCAAATGGTCAGAAGAAGCCAGTAAAGCTTTTCACTTGTTAAAGACAAGGTTTACTTCCGCTCCCATATTACGCCATCCAGACCCATCCCTCCAATACATTCTGGAGGTAGATGCGTCAAACATGGCAGTAGGAGCAATACTCTCCCAACGACCAACCCACACTTCACCACTTCATCCAGTCGCCTTTTTTTCTAAATCCCTAAGCAGTCCCGAGATAAATTACCCCGTGGGTGAAAAGGAACTGCTTGCTATAAAATTGGCTCTGGAGAATTGGCGACATTTACTCGAAGGCACCCAATTACCAATAATTATATACACGGACCATAAAAACCTCCAATATCTTCAGACTAGCAAAACTCTCTCGCACCGACAGGTACGATGGTCACTATTCTTTCTAAGGTTTAACTTCCTAGTGACTTACACACCTGCAGATAAAAACAAAAAGGCGGATGCACTATCACGACTAACTGAAGAAAACTACTTTGAAATCCCTTCCATTCCTATAATACCTCACAAACGCATTATTGGAGTTGTTCGTTCCTTGAAGGAAGAGGTTTTGCATGGTATAAGTTTGGATTCACCCCCACCACAACTAAATACTGATGCAGAAGGCTTCCTCTACTACAACGACAAACTTTACATATCACCTACCCTACGCACCAAGATCTTGGAATTATCTCATGATGTGCCTAGGGCAGGACATATGGGTATGACAAAGACTCTTAATTTGATTTCCCGGCAATTCTGGTGGCCTGACATGAAAACATCTATACAAAAATTCGTCTCTTCATGCAATGTCTGTGCCAGGTCCAAAATTGACACTACGAGACCATCCGGTCTACTATGCAGTCTACCAATACCCCAAACTCCATGGGAAGTTTTGTCCTTGGACTTCATCGTAGAATTGCCTCTTTCCAAAGGATTTAATACCATCTTGGTGTCAGTGGACCATCTGACAAAGATGGCACATTTCATTGCTATTCGCAGACTACCTTCGTCCAAACAAACGGCAGAACTCCTGATGAAACATGTCTTTAGATTACATGGTATCCCAAAGACTCTTCTGTCTGACCGTGGATCCCAATTTATTTCTAAGTTCTGGCAAGAACTATGTCACATACTACGGATCGAGCGGAAGCTCACTTCTCCTTACCATCCGCAGACCAACGGACAGACTGAAAGAGTCAACCAATGCATCGAGCAGTATTTACGTTGTTACACTTCTTACCAACAGGATGATTGGGTGGATCTTCTCCCTCTGGCAGAATTTGCCTACAACAACGCAACCCACAGTACAACCAAGCAGAGTCCGTTCTACTTGAACTATGGGTTTCATCCCTCTATTCTTCCACCACGCATCCTTCCTTCAAACAACCCAGTAGCCTCAGACTATCTTACCCAAATAAAGGATTCTCTGGGTTTATTAAATACTACCATTGCACACGCTCACAGTCAACAAAAGAAGTACTATGATCTTCGCAGAAGACCTTCTCCACAGTACACTATCGGGGACCTCGTTTGGCTCTCAACAAAAAATTTAAGACTGAAGATCCCTAGCAAAAAGCTTGGACCTCTGTTCTTGGGACCTTTCCCAATCAAAAAACTTATTGGAAAAGCTGCAGTACAGCTTACATTGCCAATAGACCTAAAAATCCATCCCATTTTCCATGTGTCGCTACTGAAGCCCCATGTTCCGGACCACGGAATAAGGCCTAATATTCCACCTCCGCCTCCTGTACAAGTTGAAGGTGGAGAAGAATACGAGATAAAAGAGATTCTGGATTCTCGTATCTACAGAAGAAGACTTCAGTACTTGGCTAGATGGAAGAACTATGGGCCCCAAGACGACACCTGGCTAAACACCTCTGAAATACATGCCCCTAGATTAATCCGCAATTTTCATGCGAGATACCCAGACAAACCAGCTCCAGAGGCCTTCAGGAGCCGGCCTTAAGGGGGGGGGGTATTGTAATGTTCCGGTACCTTTGGTACCCTAAATTACTCTTTTCACAAGTGTATGCGCCCCACCATTCTCTTTTGGAAAGGTGCGCATACACCTTTAAGACTGAAGCTGTCATCACTCTTGTATGTCCACCTGCTACTCTGTCATCTGCTACCATACATGATTGCTAAACCTACCTGCATCCATCTGCTACTGTCTTACCTTCAAGTGTCTGTCACCTACCACCTCCACTCAACCTGTCTCTTAAATCTTCATCACTGTGTTACTACATACATAAAGTCACTCTAGAAACCAGCTTGTTGAGTGTGTGTATTTACTAGCTGAATTAAGACCTTCCACACATGATGAGTCATTGAGGTTGGGAATGGTATCTCAGCATCTCTCTTACATGACTACTGAAGTGGAATATTTCTGCAGCTGAAAATCCACACCATACATGAAACGCAGGATCGTTACAGAAAGGAGCAGAAAACACTACTTGCGCTATGTATTTTACACTTACACATATATAGGTGTTATAAGAGCGTAACCATATTAATGTTAATTATTTCATTAGCGCAAGCATAGATTTCTGCTACTATCACACCTATATATGTCTAGGTGTATATATACATATAAGTATGTGTGTATATATACCCGTATACACAAGTTCAGATGTTTTGCCTGCCTCAAAAGACCCCAAAAAATGCCCAAAAAAACACTTGCTACTAAACCGGCAAGGTGTGAAAAGAGAGAAGCCACTATCCTGTTCTATACGTGACCTAATACAAACGATCTTTTTTTATGGTTCTGGACATGCTACAGAGCTGAAACCTCACAGGTACACTTTTTAGACCCCCCCAGATACTAAATCCAAAGATTTTTTTTTTTTTTTAATTTTTTCAATAATTGGCTCTCTATCAAAAATGACAATTTTTAAGAACTTTTTTTTGTGTGATTAATAGTCCCTGGGGTATGACCCAGAACCCTATGCACTTTTTAGGGGCATTTATTGCGTTTTAGGGCTTCAAAATGGTGTTTTTTGATTACCGAAGTTCAGGTCCCATTGATTTCAATGGGGTTCTGAAATCCGGGCCAAACTTTCGGGAAGTTCGGATGTTCTGGCCAAACCGAACTTTTGAAAAGTTTGATCATCCCTATTGTTAAGGTCTTTATCAAAGCAAGGAGCATACGCCTGCATAGTTACTTTGATGTTCTTCTCCTACTGTCCCTAGACAGAGGGCAGCTGCTCCTCAAAATTCAGCTGATGGCTGATTCTGGAAAAGAGACATCTGGAGCCCACTCTGTCTCTTGTGTGCCTCGGGGCTCAGTTCGATATAATCAAGAGGACCATTGCTTTGTCTCTGGATCCTGATGTTCTGGAGTAGAATACTTCTTCCCATCTGTGCTCATTTCAGTGTCTAAAATGATCGACACTATGGTGTCTACAGATCCGATGGTCAAGTGGACGGTCCAGAGAATGCGGCCCTTCTGGAAGGTGTTTCTGCAGCAGTGGGATCCAGGAAGCAGAATTCAGATCATCTACCTAACCTCATGAGAGTGAGTCCCCTTGTGGATTCAGTGGAGAAACTGGCTCATTTTGCCGTTCCATTGCCCCATTTCCTTGTTCACAATCACATTTGATAACAGAAATCTGGGATTGGGGGGGGGGGGCTTGCTGCCTGTTGGGGATAGCTCAAGGCAGGTGGGGCTGTCAGTTTTATATGATTGTGTTGAACATTCTGAAGCTACATGCAGCCTACTACACCCTACAGGCCTTTCACCATATAAAGAAGGGACGCCAGTCTCCTATGTGAAAGAACAAAGGGGGACTCACAGCCTGTTCTCTATTACAGGAAGCATAGCCAATTATGTCTTGGGCTCAGAAGAATCAAGCCTACATTTTAGAGGCTTATTTCCCCGAAGTCCAGAGTATTCTAACAGACTTTCTTTCCAGGGTCCAGTTGGACAACAAGGAATGGTCTATACATGTGGAGGTTTTTCAAGCGCAGATGGCCTGATATGTCATTGGAAATTCAGCAGGTCCTGTGCATCCTGGGGTTTCTACAAAAACCCTGAAGAGAAGTTGTGGAGGTGATGGCAGTTCTGCCTTATTGGCCAATTAGGCTATGGTTCCCCTTGCTAGCACTTTTCAGCTATCAGAAACCCAGTGCCCCTTCTCATTAGGACAGACCTTCTGTCACTGGGTGCATTTCTACATCCATGTCCAGCACGGTTACATCTGATGGTCTGGTTCTTGAGATTGGAGGTCCTCGACTGCTCCCCCCAGAGTCATCTCTCTTTCTCGAATGCTAGTAGAGTGAACACAAACAAACTTTACGAGAGAATCTGGTCAAAGTCTGTGCAATACATGTCTGCTGCTGACAGATCATGTACTTATTTAGAAGTTCTAAATATTCTGGGTTTCCTCCAGTTGGATTTAGATCTGGCTCTATTGACCAGCTTCTTCAGAGTATAAGTGTCCCCTTTATCGGCCTTTACAGGTGTTTCAAGGTCTAGGCATCTTTTCCTGTCCAACAATTCTTCAAGGGAGCAGCTAGGTTCAGGCCTCAGAGTAAGTGGAGGTGTTCCAAATGGAATTTCCCTCTTGTTCTCAACTCCCTCTCACGAATTGGAGTGGAGTGTTCTAGGACTGTCTCCGTTAAGGCTAAGTTCACATGTAGGCGTTTTGTGGATTTTTTGGGGTGTTTTTCTGCTGTAGGATCAGCTCAAAAAACGCCCAACAAGACAAATCCTATTCATTTCAATGGCCCCTGTTCACATCTGATCTTTTTGAAGTTTTAAGCAAAATGCCCAACGCTCAAAAAGTACATGATCTTCTTTTTGGGCAGATTACAGGCGTTTTTATTTTTTTCCATTGGTCACTTGTCAATCTAAAAACGCCCGCACAAAAACACATGTAAGGGAAGGAAGGGGGAGGAGCCTGTCTATGGCGCCAGTTCCGATTGCATGCTAGAGCGCCTGGGAACGCCGTCCAGGATGAGCGGGGAATTGTTCGATCCTCCGGCATCCATGTGAGACAGAACCTGGCCTCGCCATCCCCTCGCACCCACCCCAGCCGGACCCTAGGAGAAACCCGGCCGATGGGCAGCAGCTACCGTTCAAACTGTACACTGCAGGACTCCGGTGGAAGTGTCAGCTGACCAGAAGCCGTATCGGGGAGCGCAGCTCCGTCAGTCGCTACGAAGGGAGAGGACTGCAGCCATACCTGACACCGGAGAGAGGAGCAGCTACCAGAGTGGAACGGACTGTCGGGAGGGAGATGCAGTGACACCGGACAGCCTCCACAGAGTCTCGGTCAGCGACAAGCCCCATACTGAACAGAAAGGGTCTGGTGAGAGGGTGAAAGCCCCCCCAAATTTTTCTTTTTTCTAAGCCTCACTATATTATTTCGTACAGCTCTGTTACATATGCATACTCTGCTTAAGACAAACTGCATTCAATTTCCAAGGGGGATTAAAGAAAGACTGTCTGAAATATATTAGAAATGTACCCCCCTCTCGCCGGAGGCGCATAGCGCCACCCCCCCCCTTTTCACCCCTGTTGTACTGAGGAACTACTTTCGGTCTATTACTAGAGGAGTGAAGCAAATAAGGGAACTCTCCGGTTTCTATATTCTACTGTTAATTACGGAAAGTCGTGACAAGGGGGCAAAAAAGAAAAAAAAAAAGGAGACCCACCTTATAATTCTTTACAGACCCCCAGGGAGGCTGTCACTGGCTAATAAACAACCTAATAAGAAGAGTCAGAGGCAAAATGGTACATAACTGGGGAAGCAGCGAAAGACTGAATTGTTTTTAGGATGAAATTATCCTTTCCCTAGCATTAACTCTTTGTTGTGGGGATTAATACGGCTCCTAGGAGGGAAAGTGTCCCCTAAAAGTAACGCGGCTTCCAAGGACTCATATCCAGGTTCACTAATCCCCCCCTGAGTCTGGGACAAAGAGCACCTTGGGAAAAACATTGAAAGAAATATAGGAGAGAGGCCCTTTTAAAAGACCTTATGGGATAAACCTTTAAAGATTGACGCCCTAGAATCTAAAAACAGGACATATCTCCCTCTGGACTTATAGGTTTGGATTAGCCCTCAAGCAAGATCTTAAAGAGGGGTTTGATAAATTCCCAGTGGGGCAAGCCAGTATTGCATGTAATAGCAGGAATACAGTTATTATTAAAAGCTTTTTATAAAAGGTATCAACATGTCCAAAATAAAGAATAAACAGACAAAGGAGACAACAGGGAAAACTGCAAAAATTACGGCAAAAAATACGACAAACCAGTGAAGGAAACAAAAAGACAAAATGAACAAAGGCGCCCGGGGCAACAAGTGAAGAGAGCCTAGATCTATCCAGAGAGAGTACACAGACAACAGAGGACAATGACCCTGGGAAGGAAGATGATCTAAGGATGAATGACCACCCCCCAACAAAATCAGAAATGATGGAAATGTTCTCGAATCTGGATAAATCAATTAAAACTGAAATGGCCACTTTATACAGAGACCTGGGTCATACATTAATAAGAGTTGAGGAAACTGAAAAGAAGATAAATACCCATGGGAAAAAGCTATTAAATCTAAATGAACAAATGAAGAAACTCCAATTAGAACAGAGGAATATACTATACAAGATGGAGGATCAAGAGAATCGAAATAGAAGGAAGAACTTACGGATTAGAGGATTACCAGAAAAAGACAAAGAAGAAAAATTACAACAAATGCTGGAAAGCGTATTTAACCCTATCTTAGGGAATCCAATAACAGACAAAATAGAATTTGAAAGAGTACATAGAATACGGAAACCTCTAAATGCCCCAAAAGAAAAACCAAGAGATGTAATAGCGAGATTCCATAAATATGAAGTGAGAGCCCAAATCTGGGAAAAAATGAAAGATAGACCAAAACTGAGGTACGAGGGAGATGAACTACAAATATTTCCAGATCTCTCACAGGAAACACTGAACAGAAAGCGCATCTTAAAACCAGTTGTGGAAGAGCTAAAGAAGCAAAAAATACAATATTTTTGGAGACACCTGCCGGGACTGGGAGCACGAAGAGATGGAAAAACGAGCATACTGAGGTTTTCTGAAGATATTCGAACTTTTTGTGAAACTTTAAAGATACCATTAATAGTGGTCCCAGGTTGGATTGAAGAAGGAAACCCCGAGGAAGAACCCGAGGAAGAAACCCAGTGGCAGGAGAAGAAAAAGGACAAGAAAACTAAAGAAAAAAGAAATTAAAAAAAAGACTGGACTGTGGGAGACAGGCGTGAGGGGGGGGTGGCGGGGGAGGGTGGAGGAGAAAAGAAGGGGAAATAGCCAGAATTTACACAAAAGGACGGCACCATGGCGGGATAGCAGGCGGAAATCTTTCTCCCCAAATATGGGAAGGAAGGAAGGGAAGGGCGAGCAGGGGCAGAGCTCAACCCCGGGAGAATGTCGATGGAGTTGGAGGGGAGGTAAATCGACTACTCTAGTAAAGGGGAAAGCGAGAACTAGGGCCCCATCAGGAGGGAAAAAGGGAGGGGGAGGGAGGGGGGAAGGGGGGAGGGAGAGGGGGGGGGGGAGGCGGAAGAAGAAAAACCAAGATTGAGAAAGTACCTAGCCCATAAAAACAAATATCTATTGCACCTAAAGATGGACCATACTCTTGAAGAGATAACCCCAGGCAAATCTAGTTAAGGAAAATGAGTGTAGTCAATTATTTTTCATATAATGTACGAGGAATGAATTCCCCCATAAAGAGACAAAAAATCCTAGGAGAAATTAAGTATCTAAAAGCAGATGTATTATTCCTGCAGGAGACCCATATTACACATGAATCAAATATCAGACTGTACTCCCATAGCCACCCCACTTGGTACTATGCAGACACACTTAAAAAAGACATATTCCAGAATTGACTACTTCCTTATCGAACACAGATGGATCGAGAAAGTCTCGGAGGCAAAGGTTGGGATTAGGACCTGGTCAGACCACTCCCCCATCTCAGTAAAAATAAAAATGGGGAAAGAACCATCTAGAATGTCCACGTGGAAAATAAAGGAGGAATTGATTAGAGATAAAAAATGGGGTAAGGAAATAGAAAAAGAACTGGAATTTTATTTTCAAATGAACGACACAGAGGAATTATCCAAAAATATAATATGGGAAGCACAAAAAGCATATATGAGGGGAGTATTAATTTCAAAAGGAGCACAAAGGGAAAAAAGAACGGAAAAAAAAGATAGATTAATGAGAGAGATTTATGAAATAGAACAAAAATGAAAATAAATAATAACAAAAACAACAAATAAAAAAGAACTAACCCCCCTGTTAGATAGGAAAAAAGAAGAACTAAAAGAAATATTAGAACAGGAAATAAGACAAGAATATAATAAAGTAGCGAGAGAAAAATATGTGGAGGGTAATAAGATAGGAAAAAACCTGGCAAGAAAAAAAGAAAAAATCAATAAATTTCATAGACTGAATTAGGAATAGAGATGGGGACCTGGTACACTCTACCACCGAGATAGCAGGGGAATTCCAAAAATACTACGGCAACTTATATGCAGTAGGGGGAGCGGGCAAACAAGAAGATAGCTCGGATAGAGAGGAAAAGATTAAAAACTATTTGGAAAAAGCAAAAATGAAAAAAATAGAGAAGGAAAAAATAACTCTACTTGAGGCTCCAAATACGGAACAAGAAATCGAAAAAGCAATAAAAGACACCCCAGGAGGAAAAAGCCCAGGACCGGATGGCTTCACCATCAGCTACTATAAACAATATAAAGACCTTTTAATCCCTAGGTTAAAGGGATACATGAACGGCCTGGGCTCTCAATTTGAAATGAGTAGAGAGGCCCTCCTTGCATTCATCATAGTTATTTTAAAAGAGGAGAAAGATCCAACGCTGTGTTCAAGTTATAGGCCGATTTCTCTCTTGAATGCCGATACCAAGTTGTTCACGAAAATACTAGCAACTAGAATTAAAGGGCTACTGGTGGACTGGATACACGATGACCAGACGGGCTTCATATCGGGCAGACAGGGAAAAGACAATGTGATTAGAACAATTCTGCTAATAGAACAAATGTTAAAAAATAGAGACCCAAGTTTGATATTATCGATCGATGCTGAAAAAGCATTCGATCGGGTTAACTGGGAGTTCATGCTGAGAACACTAGAGGAAATGGGCATGGGTCCCAGAATGATGTCATGGATAAGTACACTGTACAGTCGACCATCAGCAAAAATAAAAATAAACGGGACAATGTCCGAACCGTTCGACATGTACAATGGTACGAGACAGGGGTGCCCCCTGTCCCCACTGTTATTCGTGATATCATTGGAACCCCTGTTGGCAACAATAAGAGAATGCCCGGATATCAAAGGGGTGGAAGTTGGGGGAGTAGAGCATAAGGTTGCGGCTTTTGCCGACGACCTGCTGCTCTATGTCTCCAACCCGAGGATTTCCCTGCCAAACATAATTAAAATCTTTAAACAATATGGAGAGCTCTCAAATTTGAAAATTAACCAAACAAAATCAGAAATATTAAGCATCAAAATGAGCATTCAGGAGAGAAATGGGCTAAAAACAGAATTTCCTTTTATTTGGAGAAATGACGAGTTAAAATACTTGGGAATTAAATTAACACCAAAATCAGAACAACTATATACAGCTAACTTCATCCCATTACTGAATGAAATAAAAGCAGAAATAAATAGACTAATCTCAAGAGCAATATCATGAATGGGTAGAATAAATGTAATAAAAATGACGATTCTCCCAAAAATCTCATACAAGTTCCAAATGATACCTATTCAGATTCCAGACGCATTTTTTAAGACACTAAAAGCACTAATAACTAAGTTTGTTTGGAAACACAAAAAAACAAGGATCAAATACACAACACTAAGTAGAAGTAAAAACCAGGGGGGGCTGGCACTACCTGACATTAAAAAATATTACCAAGCCTCAATTATTTCACGGGTGATGGAATGGGGGAAAAAAGAAAGTAGGAACAATTGGGTTAAAATGGAAGACACTATAAGTGGCACTAAATTAGGTAAAATTATGTGGATTCTACCAAAATACAGAGAATTGAAAAATGATACACACATTATTACACGACAAGCACTAAAAATATGGGATTTAATATATAACAGAAGAAACTGGGAGTATAACTCATTATTAATACCACTACAAGACACAAAACTTTTTTCACCAGGAGAAGGAAAAGAGCATGGAAATTGGTTGGGAGATGGAGATATTAAAAGACATAATGGAGAAGGGAAAAATAAATACTCTACCTGAGCTTAAAATAAAGCAAATCAATTGGAACTTGGATGAGTGGAGGTATCGTCAACTTAAACATTTTGTAGCATCCCTCCCCCAGCCAATAAGAGAAATAAACAATCTTAACTCTTTTGAACAAATCTGCACTTCCGAAAAAAATAAGAATAACATCTCAAATATTTACAAAATCCTGAATAGTGTGGAGCACCAGGGGAGTTCCCCAATGTTGGAGAGATGGGAGAACGAACTAGGGGCTCAAAGGGGGGGATCCCAGTGGGATAAATGTATTAGGTTGGCCCATAATTCCGCGATAGATAGCAGTACGGCGGAAATGAATTACAAATTGCTCTCCAGATGGTATAAAACCCCAGACAAAGTGGGGAGATACCATCTAAAGACCAAGATTTTGTTGGAGAGGTTGCCAGGAAATAGGAACAATGGCATACATATGGTGGGATTGCCCAAAGATAAAGGTATACTGGAAGGAGGTCCTCTCATTAATTAAAAGAATTACTAATATAGAGGTCAAAGAGGATCCATGGGACGACAATGCCGCTTAAACTTTATAAAAAAACCTTAATCCCCCACCTGCTTAACGCAGCGAAAAGCCTAATCCCATTAAATTGGAAGAAAACAGAAGCTCCTTCATATAAAGAATGGATATTACGGGTGGAGACAACAAGAAAACTAGAATTATTGAGACCCTGGGGAGAACAGGATCAAGAGTATGAAAATAGAGTAGAGATTTGGGAAGTATGGCAAGACTATAAAAAGGAGAAATAAGGGCTCATTAATTGTCTTCCGAAAGTGGGTGGCGAGGTGGGGAGGGGGGTAGGGGAGGGGAGGGGGAAAAATTAAGATTGATATATGCACATAGCTTAATTCCCCCAATATAGGGAGGGATGGTATTATTGTATTAATACATTTTTGTATGTTGAAAATCTTAAAATAAGAAAATAAAATAAAAAAAAAAACACATGTAAAACGCCTGAAAAAAACACCAATAAAAACGCCTGAAAAAATGCCTAAAAAAAGCCTGTAAATAGCAACGCCAAGATGTGAACGTAGCCTAAAGGTTTCTCTGTCATGTTCGCTTTTCTCCTGGCTATCACATCGGCATAAAAAGCCTCAGAGATTGATTCACTGGTCATGGAGAACTTTTATTAAAGTTCTTCCAGTTTGAGCGGTGCTTTTATCTATGCTTGACTGCCAACCTTTTTGAGTACTAACTTGTGTCATTTAGATGTGGGAGAGGTCTAAGTTGGTGGCTTAGTTGGTTAAAATGTATGTCCAGTAAGCAGGGAATCCTGAGTTTCACTCTCAGCAGTGCCTTCCTTTTGGTTCTAGGAATCTCTCAGATATAGTTGAAGTAATATCTACAACCTACAGCTTCCTTCAGGCTTCAGAGTGCCTGTTCATTCTTTTTTGCCAGAAAGGACAAAAGGAAACATGCCTCATATAGGACGATTGTGGCATGGATTGTCTGGGCCATCCGACAGGCTCTCAGAGCTGAGGGCTTGGCTCTTTGGGTATGGTGACCGCTCACTCGACCAGGAGTATGTCCACATCCTGGCCAGCTTTGCAGCATGTGGTTCCCAATGTAATCGATAGGGCGGCCTTGTGGTCCCCGATCAATACATTTATAACTCATTATGGTGTAGAGCCGGCCTCTTTATCTTCTGTTATTTTTTTGTTTACAAACCCTGTCAGTTGACAGTGTCAATTAAAACCTTTTCTTTTGTTCTGCAATTGCCCACCCGGGTGTGTATGGCTAGTTATTTATTATACGTATGCTGCCATGGGGAGTACATCAGGAAAATTATGGTAAGTATTTGATAGAAAATTTTCTGTTTTTCAATGCTTTGTACCATTGCTGACAGCGGAAGTGTAAACAAAACAGTTGTGGTAGGTATCAGTAACTGGTATCGGCGAGTACTAAAAAAAGTACTTGTAAAAAAAATGGTATCGCCCCGCTTTCACTGCTGGGGACCATCTGGTCTCTGACACTCTTCTGAAGGACATGCTCCATTCCCTTTGGTCTTCAATCCACACTGATGTTGTGCAGGGCCTGGCCCAAACAAAGAGGGATGTCCAGCACTTAGAAGAGTGAGTGGATAGTGTGAAATCATCCATGGAAAAATGCACCCTCTCCTTTAACATTCTGATAACCGCACATAATGGTCACTCTGATGACATAGCCTGGATAAAAGAAAATTGGCCGACCTTGAGGACAGGTCATGGAGGAACAACCTGAAACTCAACATCTGAGAAAGATGGCAACTGACCTGTTCTCCGCCCTGGTTCCCTCTCTTTCGTAATACGATCTAGAGATTGACAGGATCCACAGGATCCCGAAACCAGGCTTCATAGTCCAAGACCTGCCTCAAGATGTTCTGCTCCGAGTGCATTTTTTTTTTTGCCAACCAAGTACAGAGTGCTACTGGCTTCTAGACAACTTCAAGCCATGCCTGGGGAACACCCCCAAATCCAAATTCTTCCTGACCTCTCCAGGCACACACTCCAAAAACGCAGGAACCTCGCTACCATCACAAAGGCCCTCAGGAACCATCGTATCCCACACAAGTGGAAACACCCGGCTCTCCTAGTGTGGGGGTGGTGAGGTAATTGGCGCTGCCTAAATTTAGTTGTAATTACGGGTAATATATCATATGTATGGGGTCAGTTCATATATATATATATATATATATATATACATAAAGTGCAGTATATAAAACAGTATAAAATATTCAAGTAATCAATTAATCCAGTGAATGAAATTAATACTAAAGTGACTTAAGATTAGCCGAAAGGAATACTAATTAAAAAATAAAAATAAAAAAAATTAAAAAAATCATAAGCTGCTAATCAACATCAATAACTAGTGAAATATATCAGATAATAGGTGGTTAGCGATATAAAAAACTTTGAAAAATAAAAGTGATAAAGTGTTATCCATGCGAGTGATAGAAATATAATTTAGCTGTGAAAAAGGTAAAATATGTATTTCATATATAATAAAAAAAGATCTCTGGCGGTAAAAAGTTCAATCGTTTGGGTGAATAAAAAGCAAGTTCATATGAAGTCCATATAAAAGTGCATATAAGGGTGGGCTGTTGTGGTATTCGGGATCCGTGGGCGTTTTTCGTGGTGCTCCGGGTACAAGAGTGCTGGGTGTGGAAACAGTGCTCCCTTAGTCCCAACTTTGCCCGCACTCACCAGAAATTATCACCCCCTACAGGGGTAATCAGCGTGTAAGACCTGAATCCGTTCCCTGGTCCAAGATGGTCCCATAGGCTGATCCCTTTCCTGTGGCCGTATATATTGTTTGTATTATATGCCCCTCGTGCTCATAAACCATGGATCCAGGGTTCCATATAGAGGAAGGAAATCTTGTATAGTGATGTACCGTTTAAATGAAATGTACTTTATTGTAAAATAAACAATGTACTCACATTTTTAAAAACAAACGTAGGCGATAGAAAAGCATAGGGACTGCAAGACCCTCTTTAGCGGTGGCTTCCGGGACGCTGTTGACCAACCGCCGGATCTGCGTTCCACCAGTGCGGAAGTGACGTTGTTACGCTTGACGCGTTTCGTCATCAATGACGTCTTCAGAAGGCTCTCCTAACCATCACGCATAATGGCACCACGGTTACCACATCCACCCTGGAGGAAGGAATATCTCTACTGCATCACTGTGGGATCATTCCGGACCAGCCGCCCTCATCCTCGGTCTCTTCTACCCCGCAGAACCTCTCTGGTGACTGGCAGGCCGTGTCACGGAAGAGGTCCAACTCCAAAAAGTCCTCTCCCAGGGGTGAGCACCTACACCTGCCCTCTCCACCTTAGTCCCCGGCCTGGGAAGTGTTCTTGATCCCTATGGCCCCTCGCTTTTTGTTGCAGGTTCTACCTGCCCTTGAACTCTTTTTTACCCCTTGTCCGGCGCTTGGCACTAGTTATGGACTGTTTTCCCCTTTCACCCGTTGCTCCAGCAAGCGATCACAATGTTTAATGTTGCATGTTGATTGCCGCACTCGTCATGCACCCACACGACCTGATCCCTGCATCCAGCTGGTACGTCTCAACCTTCTCAAGACATCATGACCATTACATTTCTATCATTGAATGTAAATGACTTGAACCACCCTGCCAAGCAAGTCTCTCTATGGACTGAGTTATGCAATAGCAAGGCCGACATTGTTTCCATCCAAGAGACGCATTTCAAGCTCAACAGTCAGCCGAAATTCTCCCACAGAAACGTCCCCACCTTGTTCTTCGCCAGTGCCTCTGAGAAGAAGCGGGGCGTGATGATTGCGATCAGAGACACAATTGCCTTCACACTTCGACATCTGACCCAAGATCCTGATGGCAGATTCCTTATTCTCCAAGGTGACTTCAACACTGTACCCCTGACCCTGGTTGCACTCTACGCCCCGAACTGTCACTAGAAGCGTTTCCTTCACAGAGTGCTGCAGAGGGTCTCCTCCAACGTGTATGGTAACCTGGTAATTTGTGGGGACTTGAATGCTGTGGTCGACCCGGGGCTTGACACCTCAGTGCCCGCCCGGGGGCTGACAATTGTCTTTGCACTCTCTCCTAATTAGAGAACAACTTTACAATGTCTGGAGGTGTCAGCATGGCTCGGAAAGAGACTACTCCTACTACTCCTCCAGACATGATTCTTATTCCCGTATAGACATGTTTCTGACTGACCTTCCTTTGCTGGGTAAGATCTCCTCCTTGGCCATCAGAAACATCACATGGTCCGACCATGCTGCTGTGGAAAAGGTCATGGAGGAGAGCGGACCCAGGGAATGGACATCGGTCTGGCGATGTGATGTCCTACAGGACCCTCTTTCTGGTAAAATTATTAAGGACCACCTGTCAGAATATTTCAAATTTAATACCCCATCGGTCTCAGATCCTTGGTCACTCTGGGGAGCGCACAAGGCGTTCATATGGGGTATCTGTATTCAACAAGCTGCTAGGCTAAGGAAGGCTTACAATCAAAAACTTGCCACTCTCATCTCAGAGATACGCGATCTTGAAACCGCCCACAAGACCACCCCTACACAAGATGTGGCCATGCAGCTATCTCAGAGGAGAGAATCCCTGAAGTCTCACCTCATGGATCGATATGATCGCCACCTCAAATCTCTAAAGCTCAAATACTATGCTCATGCCAACAGAGCGGGTAAACCCTTAGCTGCTAGGCTCAAGCAGAAAAGGGCTGCCACGCGTATCTCCCATCTCTCCAACCGCCTGACTAGATCTAGACTTACCTATCCTCGTGACATTGTGAACGAGTTTGCAGACTTTTACAGCTCCCTGTATAATCTAGCTCAGGATCCCGCTACTACCCACCCCACTCCCGAGCTTATCCATAAGTTTCTGGATAAGCTTTGCCTGCCCACTCTAACCACTGCCCATCTGCAATCCCTATCTTCCCCATTTACACCCGCTGAAGTATCTAAGGCTATTCGCACACTTCCTACTGGTAAATCCCTGGGACCGGATGGTCTTTGTAATGAGTATTATAAGATTCATAACACCACCCTGAGCCCCACATTGGCTGATGTGTTCAACCAGGCTGCTCGAGAAACTGCGTTCCCCCGTGAGATGCTGAGTGCCTACATTACAACTATCCACAAACCCGGGAAGGACCCCAGTCTCCCCACCAATTACAGACCCATTTCCCTCTTGAACAGCGATGTCCAGATATATGCCAAAATTCTAGCAGCCCGTCTTCAACCCATTCTCCCCCATTTAATTAAAAACGATCAGATGGGTTTCATGCCTGGGCGCCAAACGTCTGATGCCACCAGACAGATCATTAATTTGGTCCACCTGGTGGAGAAGACTCGAACGCCTTCTCTGCTCCTTATCCTGGATGCGAAGAAGGCGTTCGATAGAGTCAATTGGCTGTTCATGCCCTTAGCTCTGGAGAAATTTGGTTTCTCTGGGTGTATACTTTCTTCGATACTAGCCCTCTACTCCTGTCCCTCAGCCCAAGTACTCACGCCGGGCACGACCTCCACACCGTTCCACATCACCAATGGCACCCGCCAGGGGTGCCCTCTTTCACCATCATCAATTTGATGATTGAAACCCTGGCAGAGGCCATTAGATCTGACAATGGAGTGGCAGGATTCCCAGTAGATGACACATCCCACAAGGTCAACCTCTTTGTGGATGACATTGTGGTTATTCTCACGAAACCATTGCAGTCCCTCCCAGCTGTTCACTGTATCCTATTAGAATTTGGTGCAATCTCGTACCATATAGTCAACACGACGAAGTCACTTGCGTTAAATTTGGGTGTTAGTAAAAAAGTAGTAACACTGCTCCAAAATTTGTACCATTACCCCTGGTCTGACGACCACATCCCATACTTAGGCGTGAACATAACCACCCACATTTCGCACCTGCTCCATTTAATTAAAAACGATTAATGCCCGGCGCCCGGGCATGAAACCCATCTGATCGTTTTTTGTGGAGCAGGGACAGACTGTTAGTGACACAAATCACTAGCTGATAGGTCCACAAAAGTCCTTTTAAGGACTGGTATAGGTGTACTATTGTTTGGTGTGCAGTATATAGGGGTGTAATACACATATAATATACTTTCTAATATAGAAAGCATATTATAGTGAATTTTTATTGTGCAGCATAGTGTAGGGAGAGGTTGCTGTGTGGAGCAGGGACAGACTGTATAGTGACACAAATCGCTAGCTAATAGGTCCACAAAAGTCTTTTGTCAGTGTAGGGAGAGGTTTCTGTGGGGAGCAGGGACAGACTGTTAGTGACACAAATCGCTAGGTAATAGGTCCACAAAAGTCCTTTTAAGGACTGGTATAGGTGTACTATTGTTTGGTGTGCAGTATATAGGGGTGTAATACACTTATAATATACTTTCTAATATAGAAAGCATATTATAGTGGATTTGCATTGTATTGTGTATTTGGGTACTGCAGAAATGTTGCCTGTTTCGCTGCGTTAACTCTGCTACACACAGTGACAAAAGTTAATGGGCAATTCTTTTTATAACTGGTGTGATAGACCAGTGGCCCCCCAAAATGACAGATTGAAGCGGAGTGTTATGTACCTTCTTCCACATATACTGCGCTTCTCTAGAGACTTTTGTCACAGGGTTGTTTAAAAAATGACAGGCAGAGGAAGAGGCAGGCCCTTCCGCAGTGGTGGTAGGGGTAGGTCAGGAGCACCAGGCCGGAGCCAAAGTGGGAAGTTGCAGAAGGTGCGTTCGATTACGTCAAAGGATGCACCGGACTTGGTTGAGTGGCTCACTCAGCTTGCCTCTTCTGCACCCTCCTCATCCTCTCTATCTGCACCCTCTTCACTCTCTGCTGTGTACACCCCCAAAGACACCACCACCAACACCACCAACACCATATACCCTCCGCTTGAGTCACAGGAATTATTTTCCTATCCATAACAAGACATTTACGATGCGCAGCCATTCTTGGTATCGGATCAGGAAGAGGAGGTAGCAACAGCCGCCACTCAGCAGTCTGAAGACAGTACCCAGTTCAGCCCAAGGAGGTTGGTCCCCGCTGTTGCTGCCTACTCTGAGATCTCTAATGTTAGTGGTGTGGAAGGCGACGTCGATGATGCAGAGGCAAAATTTCTGCAGTAGCCAAATACACTATTTTGAATGTATATTGTTATATAACACCCCGCTTCAATCTGTCGTTTTGGGGGGCCACTGGTCTATCACACCAGTTATAATACTTTTTTCTAATTGCGTTTGTCACTCTTTGTAGTTGTAGTATCGCTGCAGAACTGCTCACCAGTCACAATGCTGCACAATACAAATCCACTATAATATGCTTTCTATATTAGAAAGTATATTATAAGTGTATTACACCCCTATATACTGCACACCAAACAACAGTACGTACAACCTATACCAGTCCTTAAAAAGACTTTTGTGGACCTATTAGCTAGCGATTTGTGTCACTAACAGTCTGTCCCTGCTTCACACAGCAACGTCTTCCTACACTGACAATATTAGAAAGTATATTATAAGTGTATTACACCCCTATATACTGCACACCAAACAATAGTACACCTATACCAGTCCTTAAAAGGACTTTTGTGGACCTATTAGCTAGCGATTTGTGTCACTAAAAGTCTGTCCCTGCTCCACACAGCAACGTCTCACCTGGCATGTTGCATAGGTTCTGGAGATATTGGGCAGCACAGCGGAAGAGATGGAGTAGGAGGAGGAGAAGAAGAGGCAGGCCTGCATGCAATCCGTGGCGGTAAAACCAAATCTACATGGGTGCCACGGGTTACATGCTTGACGGCTGTCAAAAGGTTCACCCAGTGGGCAGTAAAAGTTATATACCTTCCATGCCCGTGTTTGCTAGACCACACGTCTGTGGTCAGATGTATCTTGGCACCGACACTGTGTGCCAGAGATACATTCACTTGCCGCTGAACATGGCCATATAGCTCTGGGATGCCCTTCTGCGAGAACTATTTCCTTCCTGGGACCTTCCATTGAGGTGTTACAATGGCCACAAATTTTCGAAAGGCCTCCGCGTCCACCAGTTTATATGGCAGTAGTTGGAAGGCTATCAGTTCCGACAAGCCAGCGGTCAACCTTTGGGCAAGAGGGTTATCCGGCGTCATCATTATTTACGCTCAAATATTTGGGCAACGGAAGCCTGCCTTTTTCCAGAAAAACGTGAGGACGGTATGATGGAAGGTGGAGTGGAGGATAATTGTGAGGAAAGAGGAGAAGCAGATGGAGAAGAGGCTGGATGGTGAGAGCCTGGAGTGGGGCTTTGTGGGTTATGACGGTGTTGCTCCCACTGGGCTCGGTGATGGGAGTCCAGGTGCCTTCTTAAGGCGGTCGTCCCTAGGTGAGTGCTGGGCTTACCGCGACTTATGCGTTGACTGCAAAGGCTGCAGATGGTAACACTTTTGTCAGCAGCGAACACGTTAAAAAAAGCGCACACTGTGGAGCCATGTGCCGGCATCCTGGGAGCACCAGATGTGACTGTACATGGTTGATGGCTCGCTCCTGATACATTAGCAGTCTAGTATGTCCCTCCTGTGCAATGTAAGTTTGGCCTGCTTCTCCTCCATATCTGCTGGTCTATCTCTCCCTCTAAACTCCCCTCCTCTTCTTCTCTTGTGGGCACCCACGTGACATCCATAGACACGTCATCATCGATGTCACCTTCCCCACCACTAACATTTGAGATCTCGGAGTAAGCAGCAACAGTGGGGACCAACCTCCTTGGGCTGATCTGGGTACTGTCGTCAGACTGCTGAGTGGCGGCTGTTGCTACCTCCTCTTCCTGATCCCATGCCAAGAATGGCTGCGCATCGCAAATGTCTTGTGATTGATCGGAACATAATTCCTGTGACTCAAGCGGAGGGTATATGGTGGTGGTGGTGTTGGTGGTGGTGTCTTTGTGGGTGCACACAACAGAGAGTGAAGAGGGTGCAGATAGAGAGGATGAGGAGGGTGCAGAAGAGGAAGGCTGAGTGAGCCACTCAACAAAGTCTGGTGCATCCTTTGACGTAATCAAATGCACTTTCTGCAACTTCCCACTTTGGCTCTGGCCTGGTGCTCCTGCTACAAGCATACCAGAGTATCCAGTGCTTCCATTTTTCCTTGAGGCCTCTGAGAAAGATAATCGAAGAGCTCTTGGTTTTTCAAATGAGTAGATGGAGTTGGTTATGGAAATCACTTTTGAGAGGTTAGGCGCCTGCTCCTTTTTCTAATGCCTAATCATCATGAGGGGGACAGATACTAAGATACTGGTAACTGCTGTACGGTAGGTAATAGGGAAGTCCTCAATTCATAAGTTTAGTAGTGCTAGTTCAGGTTTGGGGCAGGTGAGGACTCCTGTAAGCATAGAGAGGAGCTGGAACAGACTCCGCAAGAAGCTGCGTAAGTTTTTACAAGACCAGAATATAGAAAATACCAGAATAGAATATACCAGAGATTACCAGTATGACCACAACTTTGCCAGCAGAGAGGAGACCCATTTGGAGTAAAATATGATATTCGGAGTGGAGTGAGGTACCATCTATTTAATATTTTCTGGGTAAGTTCCCAGTGATTGCCACAGTGAGATAAACTCAATGAGTGGAGAATGCCTGTAAGCCTTTGGCAGTCTGTAAACATGGTTGGAGGTCAGTTTCCTAAGCCTTAATAGGGGGAATTTTGGAAAATGACATCTTATTTTATAGTAAATCATAAAAAAGAGAAATACCTTTAGGGAGGTGAGGAACGTACAGGTAGAGTTGCCACACTTTGCAGCAGATTTTGATAATGGGAGGAGGCATTTTTTGAAGAAAGTCCTGAACTCCAAATAACTGGAAAAAACATTAGGGGGCTTTTTATATGTCGTCTGCAGGTCCTCTATGCTTTTGAGTTTGCCATCAGCAAAAAAGTAATTGACTAAATGTAAGCCATAATAGGGCAACAACAAAAGGGTCAGATTTAGTTGGAAGGCCTTCATAGCATCCAAGTGTAATGAGACATTAGCGAATACTGATGCAGACATAGTAGTACCATTGATGAAACTTCTCCAAGCCCCTAATGACGCTACAATAGTGACAGGCAGAGAATCTAAGGGTATATGCAACCAAGTGTCAGCCAAGAGGAGTATTCTCAAGTTTCAGACTGGTGACCTAAGGAGATGGAAGTGGAGTGGAAGTGACCTGCTTTATTTTGGAGCTCCAAGGCATGTATGTCACTTAGGTGTTTGTTCAATTTGGAGTTAAGTGCACGCTTAGTGTGCATGCATAGTTTAAGGCTCACACCCCTTATGAACGCCTTGTAGGCGTTCCAAAGAATAAAAGCATCTACATCACCTTCTCTCATAAGAGAAGAAGTATTCATCAATGGAGTTAGTTAATAACTGCTTATTTTTGGGTTCCAGAGTGACTCTACTGTTGCAACGTCACAGCAATACTGGAGTGCAAGTGTCCTTCTCCACTATGGTTGTCAAAACAGCTGCGTGTTGGAGGGGCGGAGCGACCGCGGACGTGCATGGCCGCATGAGATAGGAGCTCCGGCACAGGACCAGGGAATCTACCTCTACATTGCCGAGTCCTTCTCACCACTCACACCCCCCGAACGGCAGTGAACCAGGGCACATAGCGGAGATGTCTAGGAGGCAGCGGGACCCGCCACAACCACGCAAACTTACCCTGTACTTTCCGTCAGCAGCGGTCCGCTCGAGCCAACATGGCGCCCGGACCTCTCTCAACAGGGATGCGGCCAGCGCTCTGGCTGCAGCAACTCCCCTGCGAGATGCACAGCTCTCAGCGGATA
This sequence comes from Pelophylax lessonae, assembly GCF_965119305.1. NCBI lineage: Eukaryota > Metazoa > Chordata > Amphibia > Anura > Ranidae > Pelophylax > Pelophylax lessonae. Next base: position 299,645,956 of record NC_138772.1, read on the forward strand.
ACGATCCGGACCCAGCCTCAGGTCAGTCGACTCCCTCCACCCACAGCCCTGCTAAAAGTAAGCAGAGGCGATCTTCACTATCTGAACTGTCCAGCCCTATACATGGCGGGAACATGGCGGGGGAAACACCAGACATGGAAACTACTATCCCGGACCCTATTGCAGCTTTCCCAACTACAGGACAGCCCATATCTGATACAGCCCTTAAAGACATTGTGATGCTGCTACGTTCCTCTTTGCAACTGATTTGTACTCTGGCTTGAAGGACTGTAAGAGAAGTGTACAAGTTGTGGAATCCAGGGTTGACCACATGGAGAATCAAATGACAGATTTTGCGACCTCATTTAATACCATGGTGGACGCTCATACGTCTCAGGCAGATGACATATCATGGATTAAGTCTAAACTAGCGGATCTGGAGGACAGATCAAGAAGGAGTAATCTCAAGATACGCGGCATCCCTGAAACGGTCTCCTCTAACCAACTCCCGCACTTTGCAAGAGACCTTTTTCTAGCTGCGGTTCCTGGTTTTTCTCCCACAGATGTGACAATTGATCGTATACACCGCATCCCCAAGCCATCACATCTCCCTGCGGAAGTGCCAAGAGATGTGCTGCTTAAAATGCACTACTACCAGGCTAAAGAAGGTATACTCCTAGCCTTTAAACAAAAAGATCAACTGCCTGAGCAAGCAAGAAATTTACAAGTATTTCCAGACTTCTCCCGTTACACGATGCAATGCCGCAATAATCTGTTAACCATCACCAAGGCCCTGCGTAACCATGACATTCCTTATAAATGGAAGTATCCGGCGAGTCTGATAATTACCAAAGAAGGATCCACGAAGACAATACATTCACTGGAAGCTGGATTGGAACTCCTCCACACCTGGAGTATCATTCCCCCCCAACCCCCGAACCCTACGCCACCCCAGAAGACAAACTCGTCCCTTGGATGGTCCAAGGCCACTCACAAACATCGTAACAAGTTTTAACGGCATTCCTCAGACTCTATCCTGCTCTACGGACTTCCCTGGTCCAGTGCCCTGGTACATACCACCGTACCTTACCCTGCTAAATGTTGCAGGCTTGCCTGCCCGAATCCCTTCTGAGGAATTCCCCTTTTTATGCCTGGCAACGGGCTTCTCTGTTACTCCCGTTGGAGTTAGTTGATATCGTCCAACAACATTCAACCTTCTGCTTTGATGACTACTTCAGCAACACCCGAAAACCTCGTTCTCATGACCCAATGCCTATTGTCAACTCCGAACTTTTTCACATCTTCATTACTATTTGCCGCCCCAAAAGATCGTCAGGATTCACCATGATATGCCACCGACCCGACGATCCAGTCTCCGAGCTCAAGATGTATAGAACACCTTGCCCATCTCTTCTGTTGTCTTCCCCATGGGTCTGAAAATATTGTCTATTAACTCCAATGGTCTTAACCACCCAGCTAAACGGAGGACCCTGTGGAAAGACGCCATCTTGCAAAAAGTGGACATTTTAGTAGTCCAGGAAACACACTTCCAGGTGGACGCGGCCCTCTACTGTCAACATAAGAACTTTCCACACACCTTCTTTGCCTCGGCTCCTGTAAAGAAGAACGGCATTCTGGTCGCCATCAGAGACTCAGTGGTGTTTACCCTTAAATCGTCCCATCTCGACCCGGAGGGTAGATATGTCATATTAATATGTGTAATTGACAATGTACCTTTAACGTTGGTAGCAGTATATGCTCCCAATGTTAAACAAATGTGCTTCCTGCGAAAGGTCCTTAAAAAGGCTCGGGCGCTGAGGGAAGGTCGCCTCATCATGTGCGGTGACTTTAACTTGCCCCCCGACCCTTGGATTGATACGTCCTCTAGGTGCGGCAGGTGCTCGCCTACAATGGGGAACCTGCTCCACCGAGAGGACCTCTACGACGCCTGGCGTTGTTTTCACGCGGAAGAGAGGGATTTTACTTTCTTCTCGACCCGACATAAGTCATATTCACGAATCGACCTTTTTATTATTGATTCTTGGTTATTGCATCGCACTTTTGAAGTTAAGATACATGACATCCCATGGTCGGATCATGCAGCTATCTCCATCGTAATCCATCTGGAGAAGCCTGGTCCTGGCTTCTCCACCTGGAGATGTGACAATAGGCTGATCCAACTCCAGCAACATTTTACTAAACTTCAAAACCACCTTAAATCTTTCTTCCAGCTCAATGACGATCCGACTGTTTCTCCACAGACACTATGGAATACACATAAGGCTGTTATGAGGGGCATATTGATCCAGCTTAAGTCCAGGGAACGAAAATCACACAAAACGGCTGTGGACTCCTTGTTGGCAGATATCCATAAATTGGAGATCGCCAACAAGGCCTCCACTACGGACGCACAATCAACTGCTTTAACTAAACTCAGACATGAATTGCGTTTACTCCTGATTCGAGATCATGATAAGGCTATGCGATCTCTCAAGCTACTATTCTATTCACAACACAACAAGGCTGGGAAATTCCTCGCCAACCGCTTGAGAGCCCGTTGGACTAAAAGCAAAATACCCCATATTTTCCACCCTTTCACCAAGCAGAAACTTCTAAAACCCCAAGAAATCGCAGACTCGTTCTCTGATTATTATGGGGCGCTGTATAACTTGAAAGACGACCCTTCCTGCCCTATCCCATCTGACCAGTACATTAGGACATTTCTTGATGACATTTGCCTCCCTACCCTGTCAAATGCCCAGCTCCTAACTTAAAATTCTCCCTTCTCCACTGAGGAAATCACTCACGCTATCAATCACCTACCTAACGACAAATCCCCAGGCCCTGACGGTTTTACTAATGAGTATTTCAAACAATTCCAGGACATACTTTCTCCATATATGCTTAGACTATATCGGACCATCTCCCAATCGGGCTCTTTTCCACTGGAGATGCTCAAGGCGCATATAGTGGCTCTCCCAAATCCAGGCAAGTCGCCGGACGCCCCAGCAAATTTTTGTCCAATTTCCCTGCTCAATGCAGACGTGAAAATATATGCCAAAATACTTGCCACCCGCCTCTCCGCTATCTTGCCCACGCTAATCAATCCTGACCAGCTAGGATTCATGACAAATAGACAAGCGGCAGATGCCACGCGTCGAGTCATCAATCTAATACACTACGCAGAGATAACAAAAACTCCCTCCCTTCTCTTATCTATCGACGCTGAAAAAGCCTTCGATAGGGTCTACTGGAAATATATGCGGTTGGTTTTGGAGAAGTTTGGATTCCAGGGGCTGATTTTATCGGCCATCCTGGCATTATATTCTACTCCTTCAGCCCAGGTGTTTTTATCGGACATTTTATCCGAGCCCTTCTCCATAACCAACGGCACCCGCCAAGGCTGTTCACTATCCCAAAGATATTTAATCTGATGATGGAGCCACTAGCTGAACGTATTCGCTCACACCCCCATATTTCCGGCTTTCGCATAAAAGGTACCCCCCACAAAATAACATTATTCGCCGATGACGTCATCCTCTCTATTACCAACTCCATAGTGTCAATGCCCTTTCTACGCCAACTTTTGGAGTCCTTCTCGGCTATATCGTATTATAAAGTAAATTTTACTAAATCGCTTATCCTCAACTTGGGAATACAAAAACACACCAGACAACACCTAGAATCACAATTTCCATATATATGAACTAACCACGAAATCTCGTACTTGGGGCTAAAATTGACACCATCGGTTTCCTCTATGGTAGAGGCCAATTACAAGCCACTGATTGCAGGCATACAGTCGGATCTTACAAGAAAATCGTATCAAGAACTCTCCTGGCTGGGTAGACTAGCTGCCTTCAAAATGATGGCCCTCCCCAAAATATTGTATGTTTTTCGAACTCTCCCATTGCCTCTCCCACCCGCACTGATTAACTCTCTCAACCGTGTCCTTAAACAATATATATGGCAAGGGAAACATCCTAGGTGTTCATGGGCTCACCTTATCAGACATAAGAAAGTAGGGGGAACTGGTATGATATATCTAACTGACTACTTTCTAGCGTCCCAACTAACCCAGCTACGTACGTGGTTCCCAGAACACTCTGGCATTCATTGGTCTCACATTGAAGCCGCACATAGTAAGGTTGATCATTTATACCTACTACTCCTAGCAGACATGTGGAAGCCCCAAAATATGACAGACTTACTGATTACAACCAAGACTTCCATTTTGGCTTGGAGAGAACTACAAAAGCATATTAATGTGGAAGAAGCTCAACAAAAACAGAGATTACCCATTAATCTCCTAGATGTACTGATCCCGTGTCTCTCCACCCTGAGATGGAGAGATAGGGGCATACACTGGATTGACAACTTCTTCCTTTTAGATAGATTGAAACCTTTCACAACTCTTACACGTGAATATGACATCCCGAATTCAGAACTTTACACATATACCCGGATCTCCACGTTTTTGACTAAACACTCTCCTCCCAAGATCACTTTCCCGCTTCCGACAATTAGATTCTTAACTAACCTCTCTGGATCGGCAAAAGGCATCACCTTCTTCTACAACATGTTTAATGCTAAGACCAAATTTACCAAGACCTGCCCCATGATAAAATGGAAGGCGACCTCAAACGCTCTTTCTCACAATCTCAGTGGTTGTGCGCGTTCATATGGAGTGTCGGGATGCACCAACCATTGGGAATTATCCCAAAAAATCTTGTCCAGGTGGTACCTAACACCATACAGGTTGGCCCAGTTCTACCCGACACACTCCCTGCTCTGCTGGCGGGAATGTGGCCAAGTAGGTAATTTATACCATATTCTTTGGACATGTAAGAATTTAACTAGTTTCTGGAACCAAGTCTTTGGCCTCCTATCGTCGGTGACACAAACTCCTGTTACACCGAACCCTGCCTTAGCTCTTCTCACTCTAGATATCGATGCGATTACTCCCAAAAATAGGTGGGTTACAGCACATATATTACTGGCCGCTAGGGCTACCATAACTAGGAGGTGGAAAAATACAGAGGCTCCAAATTTGTCTGAAGTGGTGGCATCAGTGAATCTGACATATGAATATGAGAAATCACTGGCGCTACGTTCCAACTCCATTTCTAAACACAATAAAAATTGGGACTCATGGATTACTTGGAATGACAATTGAAAGTTGAATGTATTTACCACATCTTATGACTTTTTATGACATGTCTTATGGTTGCGATGTGAATTATTTTTCTGTTATATGTTGAATAGGGTTGAGCGGACACCTAGATGTCCGTGTTCGACGGGTTCGGCCGAACTTTAAAAAAAAGTCCGGGTCCGTGTCCCGGACTTTTACCGAACTTTTCCCGGACACCGAACCCCATTGAAGTCAATGGGGACCCGAACTTTAAGGCACTAAAATGGCTCTAAAACACCAAAGGAAAGGGCTAGAGTGCTGCAAATGGCAGCAAAACGTAATTAAGAGCATGGCAAGTGCTCTGCAAACAAATGTGGATAGGGAAATAACTTAAAACAACAAAAAAAAACAGAAAAATAAAACAATGTTCTTCTTCATCTCTGAAGGACGAGGCCCATATGGAGTAGGAGGGAGGTTGAGGTGGTGGTGGATGTGGCGGTGACATAGGCGTGCGCACAGGGTGTGCTGGGTGTGCCTGGGCACACCCTAATCACCTAGGGCACATAGCATTGCCAGTGAGGAGATGGGAAAGATCTCCCTGGGACCTGCTCTGCTCTATTTCTCCTTGCCTACAGGTACATGGCCCCGATACATTACTCTCCCTGCTGGCAAACACATGCATGTGTATTTCAACTTTGGGGTGCACACCTTAATGCAATAGGCTGCGCACACCTATGGGCGGTGTAGGTGGAAGCGGCGGTGGAGGAGGACCAGGGCCGGATTAACAGCATCATGGGCTTGGTGCTGAGGATTTTGAAGGGCCTTAAGGGCCGTGCCTTGCCATGCACCCAGAGGAGGAAGGGTGCAGCCATGCATGCCTAATTCAACATGGGATGCTGTCTCTGAAGCCCATAAACACATCCATGCATCGCCAACTGTCCCTCCTTGTCCGGCCTTCACGCTGTGTGGGGAGGTTCTGAGGGTGCTGCCTGGGGAAGCGAGCATAGAAGCCAGACTTCTGTGTTTACAAGTGACAGAAGAGCGGTAACAGTGAATATGGCCAACCCGGGGCCTATATAAAAGGTAGGGGCCTGGAGCTGCAGCTCCAATAGCCCCTACATTAATCTGGCCCTGAGGAGGAGGACGAGGTAGCCAACACTGCTTCTTTTCAAAAATTTTAAATGAGGGTACACCCCAAAAGAGTGAGAAAGAGCAAAAATGGAACAATGGGTGGGTAAGGTCGGTATCCATTGCTATTCTGCATAAGGTACGGAAAAGTCCCGTGGGATCCATGCCTGGTTCATTTTAATGAACGTGAGCTTGTCCACATTGTCTCTGGACAGGCGGCTGCGCTTGTCTGTTATAACGCCCCCAGCCGTGCTAAATACCCGTTCAGATAATACACTGGCTGCAGGGCACGCCAGCACCTCCAAGGCGTAAAGGGCAAGCTCAGGCCATGTGCCCAATTTGGAGACCCAGAAGTTGAAGGGGGCAGACCCGTCATTCACTACATGTAGGCGTGTGCACACATACTGCTCCACCATGTTGGTAAAATGCTGCCTCCTGCTAAGACGTTCCATCTGAGCTGCTGGTGCTGCTGTTTGTTGTGGCGTGCTGACAAAGCTTTTCCACATTTCGGCCATGCTAACCCTGCCTTCTGAGGTGCTGGCGGTGCCCTGGTTGCGTTGGCGACCTCCTCCTCCTCCTCCTCTGCCTTGTGCTTCCACTGTGGCCCCGCTGTCAGATGGGAATGCCAGCAGCATGGCGTCTACCAGCGTGCGCTTGTACTCGCGCATCTTGCGATCGCGCTCCAGTGAGTGAATTAAGGACGGTACGTTGTCCTTGTAACGGGGATCCAGCAGCGTGGCCACCCAGTAATCAGCACAAGTTAGAATGTGGGCAACTCGGCGGTCGTTGTGGAGACACTGCAGCATGTAATCGCTCATGTGTGCCAGGCTGCCCAGAGGCAACGAAAGGCTGTCCTCTGTGGGAGGTGTATCGTCCGTGTCCTCTGTATCCCCCCAGCCACGCACCAGTGATGGCCATGAGCTGGCCTGGGTGCCACCCTGCTGTGAACATGGTTCCATCTCCTCCTCCAGCTCCTCCTCCTCCTCATCCTCCTCATCCTCCAGAACTGTGCCCCTGCTGGACAATTGCGTCCCTGGCGTTTGCGTGTGCAGGAACCCACCCTCGGAGCCCCTTGCGAATGACTGCCCTGAAAGCCTTGGAAATGTTACCTCTTCATCCTCCTTCTCCTCCTCATCCTGTGCCACATCCTCTTCCATCATCGCCCGAATTGTTTTTTCAAGGAGGCATAGAAGTGGGATAGTTAAGCTGAGAACGGCGTCATTGCCACTGGCCATGTTGGTGGAGTACTCAAAACAGCGCAACAAGGCACACAGGTCTCGCATGGAGGCCCAGTTATTGGTGGTGAAGTGGTGCTGTTCCGCAGAGCGACTCACGCGTGCGTGCTGCAGCTGAAACTCCACTATGGCCTGCTGCTGCTCGCACAGTCTTTCCAGCATGTGCAAGGTGGAGTTCCACCTTGTGGGCACGTCACATATGAGGCGGTGAGCGGGAAGGCCGAAGTTACGCTGCAGCGCTGCCAGGCGAGCAGCAGCAGGGTGAGTATGGAACAGGCAGCACCCTCAAACCTTCAGAAGTATGAGATGAACCCCAACAACTTGGAAAGGTGGATCTCTCTCACACGTACCAACACAGACTATCCCCCAATTTAACTGATCCCCAAAGGTTTTTGATTAAATAGCGGAATAGAAAATATGATCCAAAAAAAGTGTATGTATATCACACGTACACAACCACACTAGGCCCCAATTACTATTGTTTGTACCCCTAAAAGGCTAGATGAGGAGTAGGGGGGGTATGGAACAGGCAGCACCCTCAAATCTTCAGAAGTATGAGATGAACCCCAAAAACTTGGAAAGGTGGATCTCTCTCACACGTACCAACACAGACTATCCCCCAATTTAACTGATCCCCAAAGGTTTTTGATTAAATAGCGGAATAGAAAATATGATCCAAAAAAAGTGTATGTATATCACACGTACACAACCACACTAGGCCCCAATTACTATTGTTTGTACCCCTAAAAGGCTAGATGAGGAGTAGGGGGGGTATGGAACAGGCAGCACCCTCAAACCTTCAGAAGTATGAGATGAACCCCAACAACTTGGAAAGGTGGATCTCTCTCACACGTACCAACACAGACTATCCCCCAATTTAACTGATCCCCAAAGGTTTTTGATTAAATAGCGGAATAGAAAATATGATCCAAAAAAAGTGTATGTATATCACACGTACACAACCACACTAGGCCCCAATTACTATTGTTTGTACCCCTAAAAGGCTAGATGAGGAGTAGGGGGGGTATGGAACAGGCAGCACCCTCAAACCTTCAGAAGTATGAGATGAACCCCAACAACTTGGAAAGGTGGATCTCTCTCACACGTACCAACACAGACTATCCCCCAATTTAACTGATCCCCAAAGGTTTTTGATTAAATAGCGGAATAGAAAATATGATCCAAAAAAAGTGTATGTATATCACACGTACACAACCACACTAGGCCCCAATTACTATTGTTTGTACCCCTAAAAGGCTAGGAGTAGGGGGAGTATGGAACAGGCAGCACCCTCAAACCTTCAGAAGTATGAGATGAACCCCAACAACTTGGAAAGGTGGATCTCTCTCACACGTACCAACACAGACTATCCCCCAATTTAACTGATCCCCAAAGGTTTTTGATTAAATAGCGGAATAGAAAATATGATCCAAAAAAAGTGTATGTATATCACACGTACACAACCACACTAGGCCCCAATTACTATTGTTTGTACCCCTAAAAGGCTAGGAGTAGGGGGAGTATGGAACAGGCAGCACCCTCAAACCTTCAGAAGTATGAGATGAACCCCAACAACTTGGAAAGGTGGATCTCTCTCACACGTACCAACACAGACTATCCCCCAATTTAACTGATCCCCAAAGGTTTTTGATTAAATAGCGGAATAGAAAATATGATCCAAAAAAAGTATATGTATATCACACGTACACAACCACACTAGGCCCCAATTACTATTGTTTGTACCCCTAAAAGGCTAGATGAGGAGTAGGGGGGTATGGAACAGGCAGCACCCTCAAACCTTCAGAAGTATGAGATGAACCCCAACAACTTGGAAAGGTGGATCTCTCTCACACGTACCAACACAGACTATCCCCCAATTTAACTGATCCCCAAAGGTTTTTGATTAAATAGCGGAATAGAAAATATGATCCAAAAAAAGTGTATGTATATCACACGTACACAACCACACTAGGCCCCAATTACTATTGTTTGTACCCCTAAAAGGCTAGGAGTAGGGGGAGTATGGAACAGGCAGCACCCTCAAACCTTCAGAAGTATGAGATGAACCCCAACAACTTGGAAAGGTGGATCTCTCTCACACGTACCAACACAGACTATCCCCCAATTTAACTGATCCCCAAAGGTTTTTGATTAAATAGCGGAATAGAAAATATGATCCAAAAAAAGTGTATGTATATCACACGTACACAACCACACTAGGCCCCAATTACTATTGTTTGTACCCCTAAAAGGCTAGGAGTAGGGGGAGTATGGAACAGGCAGCACCCTCAAACCTTCAGAAGTATGAGATGAACCCCAACAACTTGGAAAGGTGGATCTCTCTCACACGTACCAACACAGACTATCCCCCAATTTAACTGATCCCCAAAGGTTTTTGATTAAATAGCGGAATAGAAAATATGATCCAAAAAAGTGTATGTATATCACACGTACACAACCACACTAGGCCCCAATTACTATTGTTTGTACCCCTAAAAGGCTAGATGAGGAGTAGGGGGGGTATGGAACAGGCAGCACCCTCAAACCTTCAGAAGTATGAGATGAACCCCAAAAACTTGGAAAGGTGGATCTCTCTCACACGTACCAACACAGACTATCCCCCAATTTAACTGATCCCCAAAGGTTTTTGATTAAATAGCGGAATAGAAAATATGATCCAAAAAAAGTGTATGTATATCACACGTACACAACCACACTAGGCCCCAATTACTATTGTTTGTACCCCTAAAAGGCTAGATGAGGAGTAGGGGGGGTATGGAACAGGCAGCACCCTCAAACCTTCAGAAGTATGAGATGAACCCCAACAACTTGGAAAGGTGGATCTCTCTCACACGTACCAACACAGACTATCCCCCAATTTAACTGATCCCCAAAGGTTTTTGATTAAATAGCGGAATAGAAAATATGATCCAAAAAAAGTGTATGTATATCACACGTACACAACCACACTGGGCCCCAATTACTATTGTTTGTACCCCTAAAAGGCTAGATGAGGAGTAGGGGGAGTATGGAACAGGCAGCACCCTCAAACCTTCAGAAGTATGAGATGAACCCCAACAACTTGGAAAGGTGGATCTCTCTCACACGTACCAACACAGACTATCCCCCAATTTAACTGATCCCCAAAGGTTTTTGATTAAATAGCGGAATAGAAAATATGATCCAAAAAAAGTGTATGTATATCACACGTACACAACCACACTGGGCCCCAATTACTATTGTTTGTACCCCTAAAAGGCTAGATGAGGAGTAGGGGGAGTATGGAACAGGCAGCACCCTCAAACCTTCAGAAGTATGAGATGAACCCCAACAACTTGGAAAGGTGGATCTCTCTCACACGTACCAACACAGACTATCCCCCAATTTAACTGATCCCCAAAGGTTTTTGATTAAATAGCGGAATAGAAAATATGATCCAAAAAAAGTGTATGTATATCACACGTACACAACCACACTAGGCCCCAATTACTATTGTTTGTACCCCTAAAAGGCTAGATGAGGAGTAGGGGGGGTATGGAACAGGCAGCACCCTCAAACCTTCAGAAGTATGAGATGAACCCCAACAACTTGGAAAGGTGGATCTCTCTCACACGTACCAACACAGACTATCCCCCAATTTAACTGATCCCCAAAGGTTTTTGATTAAATAGCGGAATAGAAAATATGATCCAAAAAAAGTGTATGTATATCACACGTACACAACCACACTAGGCCCCAATTACTATTGTTTGTACCCCTAAAAGGCTAGATGAGGAGTAGGGGGAGTATGGAACAGGCAGCACCCTCAAACCTTCAGAAGTATGAGATGAACCCCAACAACTTGGAAAGGTGGATCTCTCTCACACGTACCAACACAGACTATCCCCCAATTTAACTGATCCCCAAAGGTTTTTGATTAAATAGCGGAATAGAAAATATGATCCAAAAAAAGTGTATGTATATCACACGTACACAACCACACTGGGCCCCAATTACTATTGTTTGTACCCCTAAAAGGCTAGATGAGGAGTAGGGGGAGTATGGAACAGGCAGCACCCTCAAACCTTCAGAAGTATGAGATGAACCCCAACAACTTGGAAAGGTGGATCTCTCTCACACGTACCAACACAGACTATCCCCCAATTTAACTGATCCCCAAAGGTTTTTGATTAAATAGCGGAATAGAAAATATGATCCAAAAAAAGTGTATGTATATCACACGTACACAACCACACTAGGCCCCAATTACTATTGTTTGTACCCCTAAAAGGCTAGATGAGGAGTAGGGGGGGTATGGAACAGGCAGCACCCTCAAACCTTCAGAAGTATGAGATGAACCCCAACAACTTGGAAAGGTGGATCTCTCTCACACGTACCAACACAGACTATCCCCCAATTTAACTGATCCCCAAAGGTTTTTGATTAAATAGCGGAATAGAAAATATGATCCAAAAAAAGTGTATGTATATCACACGTACACAACCACACTAGGCCCCAATTACTATTGTTTGTACCCCTAAAAGGCTAGGAGTAGGGGGAGTATGGAACAGGCAGCACCCTCAAACCTTCAGAAGTATGAGATGAACCCCAACAACTTGGAAAGGTGGATCTCTCTCACACGTACCAACACAGACTATCCCCCAATTTAACTGATCCCCAAAGGTTTTTGATTAAATAGCGGAATAGAAAATATGATCCAAAAAAAGTGTATGTATATCACACGTACACAACCACACTAGGCCCCAATTACTATTGTTTGTACCCCTAAAAGGCTAGGAGTAGGGGGAGTATGGAACAGGCAGCACCCTCAAACCTTCAGAAGTATGAGATGAACCCCAACAACTTGGAAAGGTGGATCTCTCTCACACGTACCAACACAGACTATCCCCCAATTTAACTGATCCCCAAAGGTTTTTGATTAAATAGCGGAATAGAAAATATGATCCAAAAAAAGTGTATGTATATCACACGTACACAACCACACTAGGCCCCAATTACTATTGTTTGTACCCCTAAAAGGCTAGATGAGGAGTAGGGGGAGTATGGAACAGGCAGCACCCTCAAATCTTCAGAAGTATGACATTGTGTTCACTGTACCCCACAAAGATTGAGTTCACTGCACCCCACAATGATTGTGTTCACTGCACCCCACAAAGATTGTGTTCACTGCACCTCACAAAGATTGTGTTCACTGTACCCCCCAAAGATTGTGTTCACTGCACCCCACAAAGATTCTGTTCACTGTACCCCACAAAGATTGTGTTCACTGCACCCTAAAAGGATGTTGTTCACTGCACCCCACAAAGATTGTGTTCACTGCACCCTAAAAGGATGTTGTTCACTGCACCCCAAAAAGATTGTGTTCACTGTACCCCCCCAAAGATTGTGTTCACTGCACCCCACAAAGATTGTGTTCACTGCACCCCAAAAAGATTGTGTTCACTGTACCCCCCAAAGATTGTGTTCACTGCACCCCAAAAAGATTGTGTTCACTGTACCCCCCAAAGATTGTGTTCACTGCACCCCACAAAGATTCTGTTCACTGTACCCCACAAAGATTGTGTTCACTGCACCCCAAAAAGATTGTGTTCACTGTACCCCCCCAAAGATTGTGTTCACTGCACCCCACAAAGATTCTGTTCACTGCACCCCACAAAGGATTTTGTTCACTGCACCCCAAAAAGATTGTGTTCACTGCACCCCAAAAAGGATTTTGATCACTGCACCCCAAAAAGGATGTTGTTCACTGCACCCCAAAAATGATTTTGTTCACTCCACCCCAAAAAGATTGTGTTCACTGCACCCCACAAAGATTGTGTTCACTGCACCCCAAAAAGATTGTGTTCACTGTACCCCCCAAAGATTGTGTTCACTGCACCCCACAAAGATTCTGTTCACTGTACCCCACAAAGATTGTGTTCACTGCACCCCAAAAAGATTGTGTTCACTGCACCCCAAAAAGGATGTTGTTCACTGCACCCCAAAAAGGATGTTGTTCACTCCACCCCAAAAAGATTGTGTTCACTGCACCCCACAAAGATTGTGTTCACTGCACCCCAAAAAGATTGTGTTCACTGCACCCCAAAAATGATTTTGTTCACTGCACCCCAAAAAGGATTTTGTTCACTGCACCCCAAAAAGGATGTTGTTCACTCCACCCCAAAAAGATTGTGTTCACTGCACCCCAAAAAGATTGTGTTCACTGCACCCCACAAAGGATTTTGTTCACTGCACCCCAAAAAGATTGTGTTCACTGCACCCCAAAAAGGATGTTGTTCACTGCACCCCAAAAAGGATTTTGTTCACTGCACCCCAAAAAGATTGTGTTCACTGCACCCCACAAAGGATTTTGTTCACTGCACCCCACAAAGATTGTGTTCACTGCACACCAAAAAGGATTGTGTTCACTGCACCCCAAAAAGATTTTGTTCACTGCACCCCAAAAAGATTGTGTTCACTGCAGCCCAAAAAGATTGTGTTCACTGCAGCCCAAAAAGATTGTGTTCACTGCAGCCCAAAAAGATTGTGTTCACTGCAGCCCAAAAAGATTGTGTTCACTGCAGCTCACACACAGAAAAATGGATGTGGATCACTGACACCTGCCTATCTCCAATCCCACACCACACAGCAATATCGATTGTAGTTTGTAGAACACAGTTTCCCTAAAATTCAGCAGACTCTGTCCCTAACAGGATTGAGAAGAGATCGTAGATCAGGATTGAGTGCAGATTCACCCCACCCCCCACACAGCAATATCGATTGTAGTTTGTAGAAGACACTGACCCTATAATTCAGCAGACTCTATCCCTAAAATGCCTACAACTCGCCCTGCCTAAACACTCCGACCTGTCCCTCAATTCTATCCGGACACAAATGGTTTTTTCCTGCCTATCTTTCCCTAATCAGCAGCCAGCACATTGATGTGTGCTCTGTCCCTTAGCTAAGCAGCAGAATGACGCTGCTGCGGCGGCTGCCTCGAACTTATAAAGACTTGGTCACATGCTTCAGACGGCCAATCACAGCTACTAAGACATTTGCAGGCATGGCTGGGATGGCTTAAGGCACACCAGTTAAACGATTGTTGATTGGCTGTTGAAAGCCCGCCATGAAAAGAGCGCCAAAGCATGCAAAACCCGGAAATAAAACGACCGAACACGGATTTTTACCCGAACATACAGTAAAGTGTCCGTGTCCGTGTTCGGGTAAAAAAAATCCAATTATTCGGTACGAACACGAATAATACAGTCCGTGTTCGCTCAACACTAATGTTGAACTGTTGAATACATTTCTTGTACCTGATATTTTAAAACTAATAAAAATGATTTTGAAAAAAAAAAAACAGCTGCGTGGTCAGACTATGTGATGTCAGACAAAGTGGAGGAGAAAACATTTGTCAACAATATGTAAATCAATATGGGAATAATATTGGTGCCTATGGGAGAAAAAGGCATAGTACTGCTCATAAACACCGTCATGTGTAGACATCCTCGGCGAGGAGGAGAGACTGAAGGTTTGGAACTCTGTCTTTCTGTGTGGAAGACATGTCTATAAGAGGGTATACAGTGAGATTAAAGTCTCCGCATAACAGAAGATTTTCATATTTTGTTGTTGAGAGTTTTCTAAAGACTTTCTGGTGGAATCACAGCTGATTCAAGTTGGGGGGCATAGAGGGTAACTAAGGTATAAGGCTTGTGGTTAATGTCATATCTGAGGATGATAAAACAGCTGTTGTGCATTATACGTTTGAGAATAGTTTCCTGAACGATAATTATAACGAGTTATTTTTAATTAAATAATTTCTTTATAACAGCATATACCAATCGATATGACTACAGACTAAATAGGGAATATATATTTATTCACAAGACAGGTATTCACAACAAATAGTTAGATATGGGTGACATAAAAACACAATCTCACATAAAATCCAAACTTTAATTGTAACACAAGTTAAATTGGTTTTGCTCAGCAATGTAAATGAAATTAAGGGATTATTTTCCCCTAGAAATAGTAAAAACCATATAATCAAGGATTAATTATCGGACAAAACATCTGCGATTTGCATAGCTAACAGTTACTCCTCTGCAGTTGGAGTGAGAGTTAAACTATGTAAAGCAGGGAACTGGTTTGCTAATATAACACCAAATAAAGTATGGCAAAATTTAGAAAAAATAAAAATAAAGTTAGAGAAAAATCTAAAATGTTACAACTGAGGAATGTAATCTGAATATCCTGAGCACACAATATATAGCATACAAAAAATCAGTAAAATCAATAAAAGATATTTACCCTTCCAAAATGGCTGCTGGCTCACAATGATCATTACCAGAGTTCCCTAAGATGGCTGCCTTTCCCAAAATGGTGGTTGGTTAAGGAGGAGCCTGCGTCTTGCGTCCTGACACAGCCATGTGGGTCAATGTATGAGGAGTGCAGCATAAACGTGACTGTATTCCTGATGGCCAGCATCACCCCTCTTTTTTGGATTGATGTGGAAAGTCTTTGTGGTGGTACTTGAAATGAATCTCCTGCACTGCCAAGATATCCGTCTGATGTTTTTTGACCTCTTTCCAAACTGAGAAGCATTTTGCCAGGTAGTTTAAACCTCTGCCATTTATAGATAGAACTTTGAGATGCATCTCAGCAGGCTAGAAAGGATATAAAAGCAGACTTACTGATGTCCCTTGGAAGGACATAAAACGGGTTTTCTCAAGGAAGCTGGAGCGACAATTCATTAGAGGGTGGGTATGTGTAGTCATCTTGGTGGGCGAGAGAGAGGATGGAAAGTGGGCACCATCAGGACGAGACTACAGTAGGTAGTAGTAACAGGAACCAAAAACAGGTTAACACGTTGAAAAACATGTGACCAGGATATGTCTACGGAACAAAGAGAGGTTATGAAATCTTAAAAAAGTTTGGAAGAACTGAGAGCAGTCAAACTGAAATTCTTTGGAGGGTAAAAAAAAGTGCACAATGTGTTCTAGACGCCAGGAATCCTAAGGCGATGGTATGGCTGAAAAAGCTTGTTAAACCTTAGCTCCATCTTTGAGGGTGTGTTTATAGGGTTGCTTATGGGTCACAACCTGCCAGTCTTCTGCTAAGGACAGTAAGGGGGTATCTGTGGACTGGGTAGAGGATTGGGTCAGGAGAATGTCCTATGAGCATAGTAAACAAATGCCTTCCTCTAGGGACATTGCAGTGGAGGTGCTGCCATTACGAGTGAAAACAAGCTTGGCCGAGTACTTCCAATAATATTTAATGGAGTGATTCCGCAGGGCTTTTGTGATAGTTTTTCCGTTGATGCAGAGTATAGGCTGAGAGATCCAGGAGTACCTGGATGCTGGCTGCTTGCTCAGATAGATGCTCTTTTTTACGAAAGACATCCAGCAGCTTTTCCTTGACCTGAAAGAAGTGTATGCACAAAAGGCATCTCTCGGTACATGCGCAGGGAGAAATGGAGGTTTTGGGACCCTGTGGATCTTATCAATTGTCAAGTCAGCAGGGCACAGCGATGGAACAGCAGCTTGAATTAGGTCACGGATGTAATGGGGCAATTGGGAGGAAGAAACAGTCTCCCGAATCCCACGGATTTTTAGATTATTACACCATGACCTGTCTTCAAGATCAGGGAGCTTATTCTTACGTGATATAGGTCCTTCCCTATTTTTATGCCTAAGTACACACTGTGTTAATGGGCAATAGGGAAGGGAGATGATGTGTTCCATTTGGATAGTGGTGAAATGTGTGAGGGGAATAACTTCACTTTTGTCATAACTGACACACAAACCAGAAAAAGTACAGAATAGATCTAGAATGTTTCACAAAGTCTCAAGATCAGAGGGAGGGTCTGATGTGAAAATTAACACGTTGTCAGCAAACAGTGCTGTGCGCAGCTCCCTTGCACCTATAAGACTTCCATAAAGAGGGGCATATGTTAACAGGTATCTGGAAAGAGGTTCTAGGGCCAAATTAAAGAAAAGAGGAGATAGGGGGCACCCCTGTTACCAGAAATGCCTCCAGAGGCTATAATTCTCGCTGTCAGTTTTGAGTACATGTGTTAAAGGAACTCTACTATGTGCCTTTTGAAGCCCAATTTTAACAGCACCAGAAAGAGCCAGTTGAGGTTGACATTATCAAAGGCCTTTTATGCATCTAAGGCGATGATTGTTAGGTCCCCCAAAGGGTAAGATTTAGCATATCCAATGCCGTTATGACTTTGCAAATATTGGAGGTTGCTGACCGACCCATGACAAGCTGAGCTGGGTGAGTCAGGGAAGGAAGAATGGGAGCTACATGAGAAGCAATGATTTTAGACAAAATTTTATAATTGAGATTTATTAGGGAAATTAGCAGGTAGGAACCTGCATACTGGGATCCTTCCCTTTTTTTAGCAAGAAATGTAATGTATGCCTGGGAGTCAGTTGGCATATAGGTACCTCTGTCCAACATCATGTTATATAGAGATAGGATATTTTGGGGAATGGCTCTGCTGGTCGCTTTGTAAAACTTGGCAGTGTAACTGTTAGGGCCCAGGGCATTATTATTCACTAAGGCTTTGATTGTGCATGTTATTTCCTCTGAGAATATAGGGACATTAAGAGCATCTAGTTGGGACGCCATGAGATTAGGGAGCTTTAAACCATCCTAAAGGATTGAGCTTTGGCCTGATCTTTGGGATCCTCAGAATATAATGCTATGTAATAGCCCTCTAATATGGTTGTGATTGCCTGTGAAGAATGAGTAAGTTGTCCCACCCTATCCTTTAGGGCCACAATATGTGTAGGCTTGTAAAGGCTTGTAGTGAGCCTTGCAAGCAGCTTACCAGGTTTGTTGCTGAGTTTATGAAGCTGCACATCTGAATGTGATTGTTTAATCAGTTGCTGTTGTTTGGCCCAGTGATCAAAATAGTTTGGCCTCATGCCAAGTTTGTTTGCGCTCTAAGGAATCAGAGCGGGTCAAATCATCTTGAGCCCTATGAAGGGCTTTCACTGGCCTGTCTATAATGTTGTAAGGGGCTTTCTTGAAGGACGACGTGTATGCAATAATTTTGCCTCGGAGAAAGGCCTTGCCTACTTCCCAAAATAAGACAGGGTTCCCGACATGCTCACTGTTTAGGAAGATTCATTCTGACCATGATGCATGTGAATTGTGTAAGATATCTTTATTGCGCACTAAATAAGCAAGGAATTTCCATCAAGATTAAGGGAAATGAGAGAGTAGCCTGAAATAGCCATATCGTGTATGATGGAATCGCAGATAGTGGGGAGAAGGGATGGCAAACAGAATAGATAGTCAAGTCTGTCTAAGGAGTCATGGGAAGGAGAATAAAAAGTGAACTCTCTGTCCATGGGGTGGCTAAGGTCCTCCATATTAAAAGTGGACAGCAGAAGCGAAAGCGGGGAATCCACCTGGGGGGTGTAGCGACCTTCCCAACTCCATGACATGTGCGTGATTTGCGATCTTCCTCAGGATGTAATATCATGTTGAAATCTCCAGCTACTACGTGTAAGGGTGAAGAGTGCAGCATAATCCATAGGTGGCATAGATATTAGTGATTTGGATGGATCGGGAAGGAAATTACAGGCATATTGAGACTTTTCGGCCAAGCTCATAGCCAGAAACTGATTGGACAGTACAAGGCAAGTCTTTGTGGAGCAAAATGAGGACACCAGCTTTGCGGCCTTGTGCAGATTATCCCACCACCTAACCCGTCCAGAGCTTTTTTAAACATTGAAAGTCTGCCTCCCGCAAATTGGTTTCTTGAAGGAGGGCGATATCAGCTCTGAGGGGTTTGAGATGGCGTAACACCTACATTCATTTTAAAGGGGAGCAGAGATCTTTGACATTCCAGGATGAGAATTTTTACCGTGGCCATGGGAAAAGGTATTTAGGTTTTAACAGGGGATAATTTGTATGATGATAGGGCCTGACCCTTGGGTGGAGTAATACAAACACGTGACTTGTAGCGATATATGTCAGGAGGGAAGAAACCAACAAAAGATATAAACAAGTGAAAAAAAAAAGACAAATAGAAGACACTTAACAACTTAATCACAAAAAGTTAAAGGTGCAAGCCTCACTTTTTTCCACACAGTGAGTTGCTAGTTAAAAGTGATTACAGAAGTCCCAAAGGGACCTCATGCTCAAGTTGAGCATCCCTTTCAATACTACAAAAAAGAAAACAGATTCAGCAACTAATGAAACATTGAGCAAATAAACTATCGATTAAATTGACATAGCTAAGATGTGTATAGTATAGCGTTGCCTGAGCGGTGTGCAATAGTAAGCATTACAGGACTAACTGGGGGTCAGTAACAAGGACAAATGAAATGGCAGGAGACAATGCTCTTTAGGCTCAAGAAACCCTCCTGTGGCCAAAGGATGAGCTGGATTTGACTTTTTGGGGGCTCCCTTATTAGGGCTGTGTTGCGCCTTGCGAGAAAGAGTCACCTTCCTAGTTGGTGAGAAACCTCTGTGGGTAAAAAATTTGTGGAATTCAGATATTGCTCTGCCTCTTAATGGAATGTTAAATATTCACCTTCTGGCATTGTGAAATGTAGAATGGTTAGATATGCAAAGGTAAATGAAATGCGATGTTGGACAGAGCAAACCAGGGAGAAGGCTTTGCATTTATTGGACACTTCTTCCGAATAATCTGCGAATAATAAAAGATTCTAGCCTCAAACTGAAGGGAGCATTGTTGCCTAAAGCATTGGAAGATTAGCTGTTTGTCTGCATTCAGGTACCGTACTGTAACCGGCCAGGGAGACAATGTAATTCCTTCAGGTGGGCTGATCCTTTGAGCACATTCCACAGTGCAAGTGGTGTCCAACCCAAGCGCCATGGGGATGGTGGAGGAACAAAGCATAGCCGGGGCATTGGTTTTGTGGGATTCTGAAAGGCCTATGATGAGGGGTTATTGTACCTAGACAGGTTCTCCGGATCCTCCAGTTTGTCTTGAATGACCTGTAATGCATTATTATGTGATTTTACAGCTGTTGAGGCTTGATGTAGCTCATCCTCGAGGAAAGATAGCCTGTGTTCTGTCTTCTGTGTACATTGGAGATGAACACCAAGCTCGTTCTGGAGCTGTGCAATGCCTTGTGTGACTGCAGACTCCACATCTGAAGAGATTGTGGGATGAGAAGGGCTTCCATTGCTTAATCTATTCTGGCATAGGAAGGATCAGCCTCTATGCAGGAAGATGAAGCAGTAGAGGGACAGGTGTCTGAGATGGGAGGAAGGGAGGGGGGGAATTCCCCTACATAAGATCATCCATTGCAATGGCTTCCTTTGTGCCTGTACTGGTCGTCTCCTCGGCAGTGACAGGCTGAGCTTGCTGTGAGAGCGGGCGGGAGTGAGAGCACTCCACAAATCAATCCATCAACATTCCTGACTCCTGTGACAGGCTGTTGGGTAGTGTGGGAGCTCCTGGGGTGGCTTTATAGACTGTTAGACAGATTTAGAGGGAGCTTTGGTGACTCACCTCCTCACCATGCAGTCCCGGAACCGGAAGCCTTCATATTATATTGGTGTTGTGGCTCATAACATAATGGCTAGCATGACTTAGATGTTGTTTGCTGAACTGTATTCAGGCGGTCCCCGGGTTACAAACAATGACTCCTACTTACAAATGGAGGGTGACAACAGGAAGTGAGAGGAAATCTACCTGTAGGAAGGGGAAATTCACTCCTGTAAGAGCTATTATGGGAAAAGGGTTTCTCCACTGAAGCTTTATCACCAATCCTTGTTGCCACAACAAGCCAAATTTTTCAAAATCCAATTGTCATAAGGACAGAAAAAGAGGTAAAATCTTCTAAATAGGGGCACAGACAGCAAAGCAAATGTTACAGGGCTGCTAACCCTTCCCTATGCTATCCAAAAAAACTTTAAAAAATTATTTGGCTGGAGCTACACTTAATAAATGTACCTGTTCTGATTTATAAACAAATTCAATTTAAGAACAAAACAACAGACCCTATCTTCTTTGTAAACCTGGGAACGCCTGTAATTATTATTGTATTATGTGCCATTGTTATAATGCAAAATCACCTGTAAGCCCATTTACTAGGGGGACCCATGTTGCAAAATGGAGCACAGGTAAAGGGATGGGAATTGCATTTATGATGTAAATAGACCTAATATTCAATTATATTCTAATTTAATATTAGTTTTCAATCTATGACAAATAAAGGAAACTGAAAGTGACTGCATATTTCAAGTATTTGATTTGTCAGATGGGTGAATTTATTATAGTGTGCAATATCAACGATAATACTGCTAGCAGTCATTGATCTATTATTTTATTTATGCCCTTGCATGGAAATGTATCCCTTATATACTGAATTCTCCCCATAAATGGTATTTCTGATGTTAATCACTCTTTTACTACCGTACATGAGTAATTTAAGTGTCAGGAAATGGTAGCATGTTGTTAGTCTCCATTTATCTTTTGAGCAGAATGTACCATTAAATAAAAAAAGATTTCTCTTTATTATTCCTGCTACATAATTGTGTTACCTTTAGGTGTGTGTTTAGAATTATTTCTATGTATTTACTACCCTTATTGCATTTTGCAATCTGTCAGTGAATAAAAATATTCTTTAAAAATAGGTATGGAAAGGATCACCGCATTGCAAGCTTGGTGGTCTTTTCCTTATGGAGGCAGGGGGGACTGGGAGCCTCTGATATCATTAAATATTATGCCTTGCACTTTCGTGCCATTATCTCTTGGTCCAGTCTGACGGCTCCCAATCAGTGGTCGGAAATCAAAAGGGGCTCCTTGTACCCTGTGAATCCATGCTCCCTGTTATGGTCACAGTCCTTATGCAATGATTCTATATTGAGACATACAGTGGGTACGGAAAGTATTCAGACCCCCTTAAATTTTTCACTCTTTGTTATATTGCAGCCATTTGATAAAATCATTTAAGTTCATTCTTCTTCCTCATGAATGTACACATAGCACCCCATACTGACAGAAAAACACAGAATTGTTGACATTGTTGCAGATTTATTAAAAAAGAAAAACTGAAATATCACATGGTCCTAAGTATTCAGACCCTTTGCTCAGTATTTAGTAGAAGCCCCCTTTTGATCTAATACAGCCAGGAGTCTTTTTGGGAAAGATGCAACAAGTCTTTCACACCTGGATTTGGGGATCCTCTGCCATTCCTCCTTGCAGATCCTCTCCAGTTCTGTCAGGTTGGATGGTAAACGTTGGTGGACAGCCATTTTTAGGTCTCTCCAGAGATGCTCAATTGGGTTTAAGTCAGGGCTCTGGCTGGGCCATTCAAGAACAGTCACGGAGTTGTTGTGAAGCCACTCCTTTGTTATTTTAGCTGTGTGCTTAGGGTCATTGTCTTGTTGGAAGGTAAACCTTCGGCCCAGTCTGAGGTCCAGAGCACTCTGGAGAAGATTTTTGTCCAGGATATCCCTGTACTTGGCCGCATTCATCTTTCCCTCGATTGCAACCAGTCGTCCTGTCCCTGCAGCTGAAAAACAACCCCACAGCATGATGCTGCCACCACCATGCTTCACTGTTGGGACTGTATTGGACAGGTGATGAGCAGTGCCTGGTTTTCTCCACACATACCGCTTAGAATTAAGGCCAAAAAGTTCTATTTTGGTCTCATCAGACCAGAGAATCTTATTTCTCACCATCTTGGAGTCCTTCAGGTGTTTTTTAGCAAACTCCATGCGGGCTTTCATGTGTCTTACACTGAGGAGAGGCTTCCGTCGGGCCACTCTGCCATAAAGCCCCGACTGGTGGAGGGCTGCAGTGATGGTTGACTTTCTACAACTTTCCCCCATCTCCTGACTGCATCTCTGGAGCTCAGCCACAGTGATCTTTGGGTTCTTCTTTACCTCTCTCACCAAGGCTCTTCTCCCCCGATAGCTCAGTTTGGCCGGACGGCCAGCTCTAGGAAGGGTTCTGGTCGTCCCAAACGTCTTCCATTTGAGGATTATGGAGGCCACTGTGCTCTTAGGAACCTTAAGTGCAGCAGAAATCTTTTTGTAACCTTGGCCAGATCTGTGCCTTGCCACAATTCTGTCTCTGAGCTCTTCAGGCAGTTCCTTTGACCTCATGATTCTCATTTGCTCTGACATGCATTGTGATCTGGAAGGTCTTATATAGACAGGTGTGTGGCTTTCCTAATCAAGTCCAATCAGTATAATCAAACACAGCTGGACTCAAATGAAGGTGTAGAACCATCTCAAGGATGATCAGAAGAAATGGAAAGCACCTGAGTTAAATATATGAGTGTCACAGCAAAGGGTCTGAATACTTAGGACCATGTGATATTTCAGTTTTTCTTTTTTAATAAATCTGCAACAATTCTGTGTTTTTCTGTCAGTATGGGGTGCTATGTGTACATTCACGAGGAAGAAGAATGAACTTAAATGATTTTAGCAAATGGCTGCAATATAACAAAGAGGGAAAAATTTAAGGGGGTCTGAATACTTTCCGTACCCACTGTACTGTATGTGTATTGCTCCAATGCTTCTTACCCTAGAAATCTGGCTTAAATGCCTCCAGAAGTTTTCTCTCTCTTCACCAGACTTGTATAAAGTACTCGAAATTTCTACTTGAGTAAAAGTACAAGTGCTCGATCAAAAAGTTACTTGAGTAGAAGTGGAAGTGCTCGCAGAAAAAGTTACTTAAGTAGAAGTACTAAAGTATTCAACATTTTTTTTACTTAAGTATTGCAAGTAGTTTTTTCAAAAAATTTGCTACTTAAGTACTAAAAGTAAAAAGTACCAGTAGTTTTGAAAAAAAATTTCTACTCAAGTACTGAAAGTAGAAGTACAAGTACTGTGTTATGTAGTTATTAAAGAAAGAAGTCAAAAGTTTGAACATCATATTGTTTTTTATTATTTCAAATGATTTATTCAAATGATTAACCTGTGTTTGTTAGTAGTTTCTTGATGCACTTTAAGCGCTGTAGCACCATTTGTTTGTTTGTTTCATATTTTCTTTTTATTGGAAAGATTTGGTATAGCAGCTTTTATTATACACAGCCTTTATTTTCGTATGCGCTGATTTACAAATGACATTATACACATTTTTTTGAGCTTTATGCAACCTGCCATCTACTGTTCTGGCAGTGGTAATTTTTTTAAAAGTAACGAGTAACTATGCAGCACAAAAAAAAAATACTTGAGTAGAAGTATCGAAATCATCGAAAAAATGTAGTGAAGTAGAAGTAGAAGTAGGAGAAAAAAATTCTACTCTAGGAAAGTACAGATACCGCATTTCGGTACTTAAGTACAGTACTTAAGTAGTTCTACTTCGTTACTATACATCTCTGCTCTTCACCATGTCCTTTTCTTGCTAATATTTTGGTTAACCCAATATTGCCTGATAGTCTGTCTTTTGGTTGCATGCTACCGTGGATGCAGGCCTCTCTATTCCCGTGGGCTGCATAAGAGCTATGGTAAAATAATTTGATATCCCTAAAAATATGCTTTATTATTATTTACAAGTCAGACATTTTTTTCATCCTATTTCCACATTCCTAACTCTGGATAGACCCACCACTTTTGAATATTGGTGTTCACAGGGTCTCCACCAATTGCACTTCGTGCCCTTCATTTATTGCATCCTTCATGAACCTGCTCCTCTTACTGAGGATACTCACTTCTAAATGCATCAGTGGGCTCATCTTTTACAGCGACCTATTTCTCAACAGATGTGGGATAAGATTTGGACTTTAGCTTTCAAATCTTCTAAATGTGTGGTGCAATGAGAGACCACTTTAAAAATTTTGAGCCATGCTGTCGCTGTAGCCTTGAAGTAGGCTTATTGTTCCATATTTTTTTACTAAGTCTTCAGAGACAGTCTTTTTGGACTGAGATGATGATGTTACTCCAGATGGTACTAGCTTTGTCTCTACTGCTTTATCCTGTTCATTACCTATTGGATCTTCCGTTCTCCGGTATTACTAAGCCTGTTAAACGATTGACTTCTTACATTCTTTTGGCCACCAGGAGAGCCATCTGACTCTGTTGGTTGTCAATTATAGCTCTGTATCGGTGTTAATTTCTTCAGCTCAAATTCAGAGAATGGAATACCTAACTGCTACTGTGCATGATGTTGTTTCCAAAAGTTAATAAAATTTGGGAGAGCTGGGACCAGTCTGAGTTTGGAGCCCCGTTACCTTGATTTATGGCTCATTTAATGGTACTCTCCACTACTATGTCTCATCACACTTTTCTTGTGGATGTTTCGCCATGGCCCCTTCTCCAAATAGTATATTGGCCTAAAGAGCTTTGTTTGTAAGTAATTTGTGCTTTGACCTCCATGTCATAATGTTGCAACAATTATATATTCGTAATGTCTGCAGAAACATTACGTATTGTGCTAATTTTGTCTTTTTCTTTTTATCTGGTCGATTTTTTATTACCACATTTTGGTTCTTTAGTTTCTTGTTTTCTCATGAAAACCAACTAAAAATACAATTACAAAAAAAAAAAGTTTTTTGAAACATAATGCTTGCTTCTTCATCTGTAAATCTGAAAATTGAGCAATACCCTTAGAGTGCAGTATGCACAGCTGGTATTTATTTGTAATTATTTTACACCACGCACTAGTCAGACAATTTCATATTCAGTTTAACAGAGATCTCCACATGAGCCATTATTTGAAATTCCTTTACTATAAAGAAAAGGTATATAATAGACCAGACAATTGTATTAGAGTGCTCTGGTTAGATGGCAGATATGGATATGTATGAAATATTTAAAAGGCAGAACATATGTTCTACTGATTATGCTTTAACCACTTGCCGACCGCCGCACGCCGATCTACGTCGGCGGTCAGCCCCTCACAGGCAAAGTGACGTAGGGCTACGTCACTAGCTTGTGAGGGTCTAGGGAGCGAGCGCGCGCCGCCAGAGGCGCGCTCCCGCTCCCGCGTGGTCACGGACCCCCCCGCGCGTGTGACCGGCGGACCCGATGTCCGCCGGCCACTCTGCGATCGGCGGGGGAGAGGGAGAAAGTCAGGCAGCTTGTGTAAACAAGCTGCCTGTCATTCTCCCCTCTGTATGAGAGCTGATCATATGGATCTACTATGTAGATCCGTTGATCACTCTGCATACAGCTGAAGCCACAGCCAATCACAGTAAGAATCACGCCCCTAGGGACACACACAGCCCCTCCCTCTCAAATAAAGTTAACCCCTTCACTACCAGGTAATTTTTACAGTAACAGTGCATATATATAGCACTGATTACTGTAGAAATGTCACTGGTAACCCCAAAAGTGTCAAAAATGTCAGTCAAGGGTCCGATCTGTCCGCCCCAATGTCGCAGTACCGCAAAAAAAATCGCAGATCGCCGCCATTACGCGTTAAAAAAAAAAAACAACAAAAATGACAAAAATCTTTCCCTTAGTCAGTAAACGCAATAACTTTTGCGCAAACCAATCAAAATACGCTTTTTGCGATTTTTTTTACCAAACATAGGTAGCATAAAACAAATTGGCCGAAAATGTTATAAAATTTTGATTTTTACATTTTTTTTGGGGGGAATTTCATATAAAAAAAAGGGAAAAATATTGCTATTTTTGCAAAATTGACGCTCTTTTTTTGTTTATAGCGCATGATCAAAAAATCGCACAGGTGATCAAATACCACCAAAAGAAAGCTCTGTTTTTGGGAAAAAAAGGACGCCAAATTCGTTTAGGTACAGCATTGCACGACCGCGCAATTGTCCGTTAAAGTCACGCAGTGCCGAATCGCAAAATAGCCCCTGGTCGTTTAGCAGCCAAATCCTCCGGGGCTTAAGTGGTTAAAACAATTAACATACTTTTTTTTTTTACAACAGTCTAGTTCATGTACAAAAATTAAACTCGATCTTACAGCTCCCTTCATTTCTAGCTAAAATAGTTTTGTAGCTATTGATAAAGGCTCAGAACCTCATTTTGTGAGTCCCCATTGAAAGATGAAGCTAGGGAATATTGCCCATGGGAATACATAAGTAAAAACCTACTATATATAAAATTCCTGAAATATACACACATATCTAATATATATAACAACAAAGTGAGAACAAAAGATTTTCTAACTGATAAGTAGTGATGAACAAAAAATATAACATATCTACCCTGATGATTTAACAACAATTCACACTTTCAGTTATGTAAATCTAAAGGTTAACACCTGATCCAGACTTCTCACACCAACGGATGGGATTGTGTAATTAGAACATGAGGGTTCCACAAACATTCACGCCTCTCATCTTGTTCTTGGGCAAACATCTACTTTCACACATTTCATGGCGTCTGTATTATGTCATGTGCATATAAATTCTGGGATATGTTCCTGACACGCATTAGAACTAAAGAAATGGCTTAAAAAATATGTAAAATGTCTTTAACATCACAGAACAAGTATGAATGAATGTGACCAACTATTACTAGCTATAGAATGTCTGACTCCAGTCCTTGAGGACTTGGATCTGCACACATTTTTGGTATTTTTCTAACAAACCACAGTAAACGATGTAAGGTATAATTTACAAAGTGTCAGAAATGACATTCTAGCCAGTATGTGACTCTAGAGGGCTAAATTTGGACACCTCTGAGCTCTAACTATGATCTGCATAAATAAAACCCTATTCTAGCATATCAGGTTCTTTCTTTATTTTTTCATGGAACTTTAAGGGTATATTTGGTGGTAAAACAAACATGGGAAGTCCTCTTCATTGTGCTCCCTACATGCTGCAAACCTTTTGGACTATTACTTATCACTATAAAAGGGTGAAATAAAAAAAAATAGGTGAGAAGGTATATACAGCTGCAAGAAAAAGTATGGGAACCCTTTGGAATGATATGGATTTCTGCACAAATTGGTCATAAAATGTGATCTAATCATCATCTAAGTCACAACAATAGACAATCACAGTTTGCTTAAACTAATAACAAAACAAAGAATGAAATGTTGCCATGTTTTTATTGAACACACCATGTAAACATTCACAGTGCAGGTGGAAAATGTATGTGAACCCTTGGATTTTATAACTGGTTGAACCTCCTTTGGCAGCAATAACTTCAACCAAACGTTTCCTGTAGTTGCAGATCAGACGTGCACAGCGGTCAGGAGTAATTCTTGACCATTCCTCTTTACAGAACTGTTTCAGTTCAGCAATATTCTTGAGATGTCTGGTGTGAATCACATTCTTGAGGTCATGCCACAGCATCTCAATCGGGTTGAGGTCAGGACTCAAATGTCTTGATAAACTTGGGAATTCATTTTTCCTTCAATGATAGCAATCCGTCCAGGCCCTGACGCAGCAAAGCAGCCCCAAACCATAATGCCTCCACCACCATGCTTCACAGTTGGGATGAGGTTTTGATGTTGGTGTGTTGTGCCTCTTTTTCGCCACACATAGTGTTGTGTGTTTCTTCCAAACAACTCGACTTTTGTTTCATCTGTCCACAGAATATTTTGCCAGTACTGCTGTGGAACATCCAGGTGCTCTTGTGCAAGCTGTAAATGTGCAGCAATGTTTTGTTTGGACAGCAGTGGCTTCCTCTGTGGTATCCTCCCATGAAATCCATTTGTGTTTAGTGTTTTACGTATTGTAGATTCGCTAACAGGGATGTTAGCATTTGCCAGTGACTTTTGTAAGTCTTTAGCTTACACTCTAGGATTCTTCTTCACCTCATTGAGCAGTCTGCGCTGTGCTCTTGCAGTCATCTTTACAGGACGGCCACTCCTAGGGAGAGCAGCAGCAGTGCTGAACTTTCTCCATTTATAGACAATTTGTCTTACCATGGACTGATGAACAGCAAGGCTTTTGAAGATACTTTTATAACCCTTTCCAGCTTTATGCAAGTCAACAATTCTTAATCGTAGGTCTTCTGAGAGCTCTTTTGTGCGAGGCATCATTCACATCAGGCAATGCTTCTTGTGAAAAGCAAACCCAGAACTGGTGTGTGTTTTTTATAGGGCAGGGCAGCTGTAACCAACACCTCCAATCTTATCTCATTGATTGGACTCCAGTTGGCTGACATCTCACTCCAATTAGCTCTTGGAGATATCATTAGTCTAGGGGTTCACATACTTTTTCCACCTGCACTGTGGATGTTTACATGGTGTGTTCAATAAAAACAAGGCAACATTTCATTCTTTGTGTGTTATTAGTTTAAGCAGACTGTGATTGTCTATTGTTGTGACTTAGATGATCAGATCACATTTTATGACCAATTTGTGCAGAAATTCATATCATTCCAAAGGGTTCACATACTTTTTCTTGCAGCTGTATTTTTCTCAGTAAGTTTGCTATGCACAAAAGGAGGAAAGAAAAAATGCATTCAGCTCCTCTGTGAGTGGCCAGGGTATCATGTGATCACTTTGATTGGGGATAGCAATCACATGATTGGAATATCAGAAAAATAATCATGAGTGGTTACCACCATTGTGATGCTGTAATTGGCCCACAGCTATTGCATGGTACCTGGGCCAATCACAATGGACTGTTCCATGTGATTAACTTTAGCCAATCACAGATCACTAGCTTTCATAAATAAAAGCCATTCATGACAGCTAAATCTATTGCTAAAAAACAGTGATTATTACTGTTATAAGCAAAAAAAAAAAAAAACCTGATCACTCCCCCAGAGTAGTACAGTGTCACTATGGTGACAATGAACTACTCTGATCACAGGATGTATAAAACAAAAATCTTTAACAAAATGTTCAAAAATATAAGACATTTATTTATTTTTGGTGACAGTATGTAAAAAAAAAAATGTGAAAAGTAAAACACATTTTATTTAGTTTCTTCATCTTCCAAAAGTTGTGACAAAAAATGACCTTGGACTGTCTACTTTCCAAAATGGGGTCATTTGAGGGGTATTTGTTCTGTCCTGACATTTTACAGTCTCAAGAAATTAGATTGTTGTCAGTACATCAGTATTAATCAATTAAAAAAAAAAAAAAATATATATATATATATATATATATATATATATATATATATATATATATATATATATATATATATATATATATATATATATATATACACCATGGTTTGTAGACACTATAACTTTCACATAAACTAAATAATACAAACTTTTGTTTTTACCAAAGATATGTAGAAGAATACATTTTGCCCTCAATTTATAAAGACATTGGATTTTATTGTTTTTTTTTTTTTAACAGAATGTAGAAAATATAGTTTTTTTCAAAATTTTTGGTCTTTTTTCATTTATATATATATATATATATATATATATATATATATATATATATATAAAGTGGTGATTAAATATCACCAAAAGAGAGCTCTATGTATGTGGAAAAAATGATAAAAATGTTATTTGTGTACAGTGTTGTGTGGCTGAGCAATTGCCAGTTAAAATAGCACAGCGCTCAATAGCGAAAAAGATATGAAACTTTGAAATAAACCTTGTGTGGCAGAGGGTGAGTGCGGCTTTTATTTCGTTGGCAAAGATTGATAACAGGTGTTGAATTCTCAGCATGGCATACAGTAGTTCTGTAATATGCCAGGATCTAGAGAAAGCATGTTTGGGTAATCCAGAAAGAGTATGTTA
Organism: Pelophylax lessonae; assembly: GCF_965119305.1. NCBI lineage: Eukaryota > Metazoa > Chordata > Amphibia > Anura > Ranidae > Pelophylax > Pelophylax lessonae. The sequence continues at coordinate 299,676,988 of NC_138772.1, forward strand.
AATTAGGAGGTATGAGGGTGCTAACTGCTTGTGTGCCACAGGAGTCACCCAGCTGAAATCAGATTATTATAGCCACCTACATGATGCCAACAGAAATTGAGCATTCACAGAAATAACAAAATTAAACTATTTCAAATGTAAAAGAAATCTACTATATATATAAATATATATAATTGAGCTTTCTATGAGTCTCAGTTTAAATTAAGATGATTTAGGTTTGACATGCTTTGTTCAGTTTGCTCCAATGTGTAAAGAGAGATTCATATTCAAGCTTTAAACATTTCAGTCACAAACCCTTCCTGTTCTAGAATGTAGAAGCAGACATTTATTATCAAAGTTAGCATTTTTCCTAAGTCATATCCTGTCTATTTCTGTACACAGAAGTCACATTTTCCGTTATCTTCACCCTTTCACTTTCATCTTTCATGCAGAACTGCACTTGTATTACATTATGAAAGTTTGCAACATGCAAAAAATATTAAATATATTCAACTTGTCAATGTGTGAAAAAAAAGTGTGGCTGCACATCACCATAACAAGTAATCATGTACACTGCTGAGTATGAAGAAAAAGAAACGTATTGGCGTCCTTAGGAATTTGCTGCAGGTGAACTTTACCACTCATGTTATTGGCAACTATTTAGGTCCTTGGGGACCTCTTTAAAGTGAAATGAATCAGCATTATTGAAGCATTCTGCTGGTACATCTGCCTTTGCTTCATTGCAAACATTTAACTAATACAATACCTGACCACTGCAGGCCATGTTTAAAGTCTGAGGTGCGGACACATACAAAAAAACAAGGTCATTTATTTGCATATTTATTAAAAAGAATTCAGTGCATTTTGATAGATAACTAGTACCTGCCTCTGTTTAACCACTTAAACCCCGGAAGATTTTACCCCCATTCCGACCAGGGGGTATTTTGCGATTCGGCACTGCGTGACTTTAACGGACAATTGCGCGGTCGTACGACGCTGTACCTAAACGAATTTGACGTCCTTTTTTTCCCACAAACAGAGCTTTCTTTTGGTGGTATTTGATCACCTGTGCGATTTTTTGATCACGCGCTATAAACAAAAAAAGAGCGTCAATTTTGCAAAAATAGCAATATTTTTCACATTTTTTTATATGAAATTCCCCCCCAAAAAAATGTAAAAATCAAAATTTTTTAAAATTTTCGGCCAATTTGTTTTATGCTACCTATGTTTGGTAAAAAAATCGCAAAAAGCGTATTTTGATTGGTTTGCGCAAAAGTTATCGCGTTTACTAACAAAGGGAAAGATTTTTGTCATTTTTGTTGTTTTTTTTTTTAACGCGTAATGGCGGCGATCTGCGATTTTTTTGCGGTACTGCGACATTGCGGCGGACAGATCGGACCCTTGACTGACATTTTTGACACTTTTGGGGTTACCAGTGACATTTCTACAGTAATCAGTGCTATACATATGCACTGTTACTGTAAAAATACACTGGTAGTGAAGGGGTTAACTTTATTTGGGAGGGAGGGGCTGTGTGTGTCCCTAGGGGCGTGCTTTCTACTGTGATTGGCTGTGGCTTCAGCTGTAAGGACACTGATCAACGGATCTACATACTAGATCCGAATGATCAGTGTCTTTACAGCGAGGAGAATGACAGGCAGCTTGTTTACACAAGCTGACTGACATTCTCCCTCTCCCCCGCCGATCGCCGAGTGGCCAACGGACATCGGGTCCGCTGGCCACACGCGCGGGGGGGTCCGTGACCACGCGGGAGCGGGAGCGCTCCTCCGGGGGCGCGCGCTGGCTCCCTAGACCCTCACAAGTAAGCAACGTAGCCCTACGTTAGTTTGCCTGTGAGGGGCTGACCGCCGACGTAGATAGTCGTGCGGCGGTCGGCAAGTGGTTAATACACAGCTTCTGTAGTCAACTGCACAGTGGCCTTCAGACTAAGAAAATAAGCATCAACGTTCTGAGCCAATCAGGGTTCTATGGCTTCCAAGGAACAGGCTTACAAAGAGAGATACAGGAATTATCTAATAGGTATGCTGCTGTTTCTTTATTGCCCCATTATGGGCTGGGGTATGCCCTCAACCAGTCCTGGGATTGCTTATACATTATGTATTTCAACTTTTCAGCTGTGTCCAGTTTTAATTATGTAGCACCCTCCTAGGTAGGTGCTCGAGTGAGTGTATATAGTTTTTGGTTTATCTGCTTAACAGGGAGACAACTAGGCAAATGTATGTGCTGTCTGCTTAACAGAGAGCTGTGATTGTTTAGTGAGGTCTGCTCAGTGTGCTCAGGTTCTGCTAATGCTGTCTTGAGAATTTCACACTGATCCAATAGCTATGGAGTATATTGGACAGTGGGTGGAAACCTAGCAGATGAGAGCATGGATGTCTGTACAGCCCTGGTCAATTAGAAGGGGATGTGCCCCAAAGCATGCTGGGTACCTGTATTTCTACAGTATCTGAAGAGCACATGGGCTCGTGGTCCAGTCTACCTCTAGTAAGAGAGGTTCAGGTGGGGAGGGGGCTGTTGTCTTTCCCCAGGCCTGGCTGCCATGCAGCCTCACGTGATTGACCTAAGGGCCTGAAACATTAAAGTTGCAACCCATGGTCCTTATGAGAGCTAACTGAGGGAGGATGTCTGCAGGTACTGCTGAAGAGGGCTGCTTTGTGTGCTTCAGGAGCCTTGTGAGTACAAACCCTCCAAAGGGGATCCCTGGGACTTGTGCTGTTAGATCCCCCTCTGGGTGCTAGAAGTCAGCTATTGGATGGAAGCTAAAGGAGACACTGACTAGTGTCTTGAAGAGGCAAGGTTCACTGAGTTCCTTCAGCTACAAAGGTACTTTTCATCCCATACCCATGCTGTATGGTCTAGCAGATGATCTGCTATTCAGTTAAAACCAAGTAAGGCCAAATGAAAGTTGTCCTCATCAGTGTCATTCTATTGAGAAAGTTGTCCTCACCTGTAAATAGGTAATTTGAAGTATCCTTTCTCCTATCCAAGTTCTTCAAATAAAATGCAAAAACAAATTCCTTAGACGGGTCATTGAAGTTAACCACTTGCAGACTGCTCACGTTGCTGCTACTGCAGCAGAGCGGCTTGGCTTGGTCTGGCGACGTAGACCTACGTTGCGCACATTCACGGCTCCAGGGAGCGCTCCCGTGCACCCTGCGAGCCGATCCTGGTATGATTGGGCTCAGAACTAATCAGTCACCAGATGCAGACCAATGATTTTTGGTCTGGATCTGGTGATTGGTCCTGCCCAATGGCATCATGTTCCCTGCCTGTGTAATGTAAACACAGGCAGGGGAAGTGATGTGATTTTCCCTCCTGGAGCCCTTTCGGTTCCAGGAGAAGAAGGAGAGAAATCTAAAATGTGAGTTCCACCAACACCACACTAACACCACCACACATAGAACACTTTGACCCCTTGATCACCCCTGATCACCCCCCCAAACCCCTCACATTGTACACTATATACAGTGGTATACAGATCTTTTACTGATCACTGTATTTAGTGTCATTTGTGACCCTAAATTGCACTTGTGCTAGGCCCAAATAGGTTTAGGGCACCCGCCATCTATCCCCTAATAAAGTTTTAACCCCTTTATCACCCGAGTTAACCCCTTCACTCCCTATCACACTGTGCACTAAATACAGTATATAGGTAACTACTGATCACTGTATTTAGTGTCACTTGTGACCCTAATTTGCGCTTGCGCTAGGCCCAAATAGGTCTAGGGTACCCGCCATCTATCCCCTAATAGACTTTTAACCTCTTGATCTCCCCCAGTTAACCCCTTCACTCCCTATCACACAATGCACTAATATATACAGTATATCAGCTAACTACTGATCACTGTATTAGTGTCAATTTTGACCCCAGTTTGCACTTGTGCTAGGCCCAAATAGGTTTAGGCCACCCACCATAAATCCCCTAAAAAGGTTTAACCCCTTGATCTCCCCCAGTTAACCCCTTCACTGCCCTGTCACAGTGTTCACTATATACAGTGATTACTGATCACTGTATTGGTGTCACGGGTGACACTAGTTAGGCTAGTTAGCGTCAGGGTCCCACCACACCACCGTTATTTAGCATCAGTTAGAGTCAATTACACTAACACACATACACACACGCACACACACACACACACATACATACACCTCCATTACTAGTATAGTGTTTGAACAGATAAATATCTGATCAGAACTATACTAGCGTCCCCATAGTTTAGTGTTCCCAAAATGCGGTGTTTGCACAATCAGCACTGATTCCTGCCAGCACCTGTGTTTAGCCCCTCCGCCCAGCCCACCCTACCCAGGCAAGTGCAGTAATCAATAGATTACTGTCACTTCCAAAAAACACAAATCACAAAAAAACGCTGCGTTAGCAGAGTCAGGCCTGACTAGCAGTTTTTTTTGTAGCGACCAAATAGTCCTTGACAGCCAGGTGCTTTTTTACCTGTTAGTCACACTACTGTACCTTTAAATTTAGTTGCTAAAATGTCCAAACAGTGGTACAGTAGTGCAGAGGCCTACAGTATACTGACCATGTCAGATGAGAGCGATGGGGAAGCCTCACTGGCAGAATCAGGGTCAGTATACGAACCTTTAGAGAACAGCGGCTCCTTGACATATAGCTCTGACGACGGATGGGTTCTTGCTAAGGTCAGGCATACCTGACCCCATTCTGGAGTTGCTGAGATGCAAGAATCGGATGTTTCTCGTATGCAGCAGAGTGCCAGTACTGGTGCCGCTCACATTTCTCGTGATCTGGCAAGCACGAGTGGCCTAGTACACCCTGTACCGAGACATACCAGCACTGCAGTAAGACTTGGTGACGTGGCGAGTACCATAAGTGCAGTTGAAGCTGGTGCAGTGGCTAGCACGAGTAGCTGACCGCAGCCACCGTGTATTCGAAGACAGGCCCGTCGAGCCCATAGTGCCCTCCCTGAAGCGCTGGCATATCCTAATTGGCAGCCCACTGATAATACAGCACCCGTACTTCCCCCATTCACTGCCAAACCTGGAATTCAAGTGGAAACAGCTGGTTTTAATCCCCTTCATTTTTTGAGCAGTTTTTCACTGAAGATCTTTACAGATCTATTGTGGATCAAAGTAATTTGTATGCTAGTCAATTTATTACCGCCAATTCAAATTCGCCCCTTGCCAGAGAATTCGACTGGAAGCCTATAACGGTTTCCGAATTTAAGATCTTTCTGGGCCTATCCTTCAACATGGGCATTACAAAAAAAGAGTGAGTTGCAGTTATATTGGTCCAATGACCCAATTCACCAAATGCACATGTTCTCTGCTGCTATGTCCAGGGTTCGATACAAACAAATATTTTGGTTCATGCATTTCAACGACAATGAACTCTGTCGTCCTCAGGGAGACCCTGAATATGACTGGCTTCACAAAATTCGGCCCCTCATAGACTACATCAATTGAATTGAATTGAAGCTAATATATATTAGGATCTGCTGCTGGTATGACCAGCTCTCATGAAGGGAGCTTGACTCCCAAAACGCGTTAGCTGTCCTATCTAAAAGGACATGTTCCATTTCATGTGTGGTGGATTCTTGTAACACGATTTTAACAATCTTCATGTCTGTGAGTATGCATTTGACATTTTATTAAACATTTTATTAACGATGACCACTGGTAATGCACTAAGTGTTTGCGCCTCCTTTTTCTTTTCTTTCATGCACCCATGTTGGAGTTCCCTGCCTGAGGAGAGCAGCACACCAGTCTATCCCTTCAGAGTGAGGTTGAATTGTTTGTTTTAAAAACGTACGTAGTTTGTTGCCGCTGCACGGGCATGCAAAATTTTTAAAGCATGTTTGGTGTCTATGTAATCGGCATAAGATCATCTTTTAAATTTTACCAAACAATTAGGAATTATATAGTGTATTTATTATTATTATTATTATTAAATATAAAAAAGTGTTTTTTTTCCACAAAAATTGTGTTTGGAAAATCTGTGCGCAAATACCGTGTGACGAAAAAAATTGCAACATCCACCATTTTGTTCTGTAGGGCCTCTGCTTTAAAAAAAATATATATAATGTTTGGGGGTTCAAAGTAATTTTCTAGTAAAAAAAAAAAAAATGTTTTCATGTAAACAAAAAGTCACAGAAAAGGCTTGGTCTTCAAGTGGTTAGAAGAGTGGGTGATGTGCGGATAAGATTGAGCATAAAATGCCAGGACAGTTCAAACACCCCCCAAATGACCCCTTTTTGGAAAGTAGACACCCAAAGCTATTTTCTGAGAGGCATATTAAGTCCATGGAGTATTTTATATTTTGCCCTAAGTTTCAGGAAAATGAAAATATGTTTGTTTTTTTGTTTTTCTTTTACACAAAGTTGTCACTAAATTATATATTGCTCAAGCATGCCATTTGTATATGTGAAATGACACCCACAAAATCCATTCTGCTGCTTCTCCTGAGTACAGAGATGCCACATGTGTGAGACCTTTTGGGAGCCTAGCTGTGTACGGGACTCCGAAAACCAATCACCACCTTCAGGTTTTCTAAAGGCATAAATTGCTTATTTTACTTCCTCACTACCTGTCACAGTTTTGGAGGCCCTGAAATTTCAAGATAGCACAAACCCCCCCAAATGACCCCATTTTGCAAAGTAGACACTCCAAGCTATTTGCTGAGAGGCATGGTGAGTCCATGGAATATTTTATATTTTGCCAGAAGTTTTAGGATTTTTTTTGTTTTTTTACACAAAGTTGTCACTAAATGATATATTACTCACACATGCCATAAGTATATGTGAAATGACACCCCAAAATACATTCTGCTGCTTCTCCTGAGTACAGAGATACCACATGTGTGACACTTTTTGGGAGCCTAGCTGTGTACAGGACCCCGAAATCCAATCACCACCTTTAGGTTTTCTAATGGCGTAAATTGTGCATTTCCCGACCGCACTACCTGTCACAGTTTCAGAGGCCCTGGAATGTCAAGATAGCACAACCCCCCCCCCCCAAATTACCCCATTTTGCAAAGTAGACACCCCAAGCTATTTGCTGAGAGGCATGGTGAGTCCATGTAATATTTTATATTTTGCCACAAGTTTTGGGAAAATTATTATTTTTTTGTTTTTTGTTTTTTTACACAAAGTTGTCAGTAAATGATATATTGCTCACACATGCCATGGGTATATGTGGAATGACACCCCAGAATACATTCTGCTGCTTCTCCTGAGTACAGGGATATCCCATGTGTGAGCAGGGCCGGTGCTAGACTATTTTACGCCCTAGGCAAGACCAGCTACTTGCGCCCCCCCAAAAAAAGGGAAGGGGTTAAAAACTCCTCTATGTCATACCCAGTAACCCTGATCTGATGGTTCCTCCATGTTATGCTGTCATACCCAGTGACCCCCATATTCCTCCATGTCACACCCGGGGACCCTAATGTCCCTCCATGTCACACCAAGTGACTTTGATGTTTTTCCATGTCACACTCAGGGACCCCAATATTCCTCCATGTCATGCTGTCATACCCATTGACCCTGATTTTCCTCCATGTCACACCCAGGGACCCCCGTGTTCCTCAATGTCATGCTGTCATACCCAGTGACCCCAATGTTTCTCTATGTCAGACCCTGATGTTTTTCCATGTCACACTTGGGGACCATGATGTTCCTCCATGTCACACCTGGGGACCCTGATGTTCCTCCATGTCACACTTGGGGACCCAAATCCCCCATGGCACACCCAGGGACCCCAATTCCTCATGGCAAACCTGGTGACCCCGAACCCCTGTTACACCCAGTGACCCCTATCCCCCATGTCACACCTGGTGACTCCGATTCCCCATGGCACACCTGGTGACCCTGATTCCCTTTCATACCAGGGATGCTCCATGTAACACCCAGGGGCCCCGATCCCCTGTTCTGGGGACACTCACTGGACAGTATGAAGAGAGTGGCCCGCACTCTGCCCTCCCTCACTGTGATCCTGCTGATTCCTTCTCCCAGGACACTCCTCTCCTGGACCAAAGTGCTCACCACAGCTCCAACCAGCTTCTGGTGGAGGGAAAAGCAGCAGTCAGAGAACTCCGCATGTCCTTCATCACCAACTTCCTCAGACCATTCCGGTGCCTTGTCGCTTCTGCCCCAGTAAAGGTTCCACCCTACAGTGCCGAGCTCTGGCTCAGGTTCAGCTTTCCTCTGCTCCCTGCTTAATACCGACCCAGGGAAATGAACGGCTGCATACCAACTAAGTGCAGAGAGTCTCTTCCTGCCTGGGGTTAAGGCCGCTCAGCTCCAGCTTCAAAGAGGATCATCATGCAGGCAGCACTCTGGTGGGCTCCCTTCCTGCCTCTTGGGGCCCCTCCAACAGTGGTGGAAAGCCAGGACCTGGTAGTTCCGCCACTGCCCAAGACACCTGGCATCTTCCTCTGTCCCTTCTTCCTCCCCCTCCCCTCAGCTCACAATAATCATTCATGATGGAGAAAGAGTGCTGACTCGTGGCTGCGCCCCTAAGTGGCAATGCGCCCTAGGCAGCTGCCTAGTTTGCCTAGTGGAAGCACCGGCCCTGTGTGTGAGACTTTTTGGCAGTCTAGCCGTGTACAGGACTTCAAAACCAATCACCACCTTCAGGCTTTCTAAGGGCGTAAATTGTTGATTTCACTAATTATTACCTATCACAGTTTTGAAGGCCATGAAATGCCAAGATAGCACAAAATCCCCCCAAATGACCCAATTTTGCAAAATAGACACTCCAAGCTATTTTCTGAGAGGCATGGTGAGTATTTTGCAGCTCTCATTTATTTTGGAAAATGAAGAAAAATAAGGAAAATGCATTTATTTTCCTCTTTTTTCAATTTCCCAAACTTTTTGACAAAAAGTGGCCTGGTCATTAAGCAGGAAAATCCTCTGGTCTTAAAGTGATTAACAAGCAGAAGAGTGTGTGCACCTGGCTGTGTGAAAATACCCTGTATCTGGCTGTGGAATATCCTAGTGACTCCTGCGGGGGTATCTCTACAATTATGTTGCTTCTATTGAGCAACATATATAGAAAGTAACAATTAAAGAATAATTAAAATAATTTAGCTCTATTGTATATGGATTAGCTTGAGTTAATGTCATAGCTATTTTGACAATGTAAGTCCATACACAGTATTGTATTTTGAATGCATTGTTGCACAAATGTTTTAAATATTCTTTTGCTTTACTTGTTACTCAATGCCCAAGATAAAATTATAATTGGTCCCCATGAGCTATGAACCATATACGCATTTGCAGTACTTGTTTACTTTGGTTTACACTTTGCTAAGACAATAATCGCACATTGTGGAACATACAAAATGCATAAGATTAGGTAGGCTGCATGTTGTCCTAGTTCAGGTGTACACAACAGAAGATTTCCAAGGGAGCTTTAAAAAGGTAATATGTAACTGTAGCACCAAAAATATTACCAAACTATAAAATATTTGTACCAGGAATACTTCATTATGCTCAAATTTCCAAGTTTAGTTCATGATCTTGTATTTAACCTTAATGTATGAGACAATGGTAATGACATGTCTTATGTGCATAAGATTCATATAATACATATAGGTTTTAATTTGCAATAAAATATAGGGTACTATCATACAGTAAGATTTTTTTTATTTCATAACTCTTTACAGTGGCTGGTAACCTAACTTTTCCCCCTTTTACATACTATTTTTATTTATTTTTTTATTTTTTTAATTCACACTAGATATGGAACATAAAACATCTTCCAATTGATAATTACATTGTAGCATTTCCAAAACTTTCTTAAATTATTATGTGCAAAATCAATATATTATCATAGCAACAATTAAAATTATTTTTGCATTAATTTTTAAATTATTCAGTAATTTTCATTACTCATATAACTAGTAAACACAGTTAATTGATTTGTATTATATGTTATGCATTATTTTTCTGTTTATTTGAGATAAAAAAAATAATTTGCTTAAGTGTAACTAGAAAACTTTTCATTATCTGTAGCCAAGAACCAATTTGAATTAAGCTATCCAGAGACCAGAAACTAAGAGCTGGACGTATCTCTTAAACATTACAAGATGTAAACATGCTGATGGACTAATATTTTACTTTTTAAAAATATATGTGTAGCCCTTTTTTTGTGGGGGGGGGGGGGGTATGAGAAACGGGATAGTAAACAAGATAACCAGGACCATTGCTAAGCGGAAGAGTGATTTGATAATAAAGTTGGCAATGCTTATGAAAACAGAGAGGATTCCTTCCTTGTGAAATTAACTGGTAATCTAATCAAAGTAATTGGGAGAAGAAGAGCTACTGCAATGTTCATAAAACATAAAAGGATAAGTTCACCTTTTGTAACATTTGTTTATTATTCTTTTGTTAACCACTTTAGAACCAATCACTGTGCTGCTACTGTGGCACAGCGGCTGCCCTGGGTCCAGCGACGTAGGTCTACGTCGCTGGACAACTAGTGGGACTTCTAGTGGGACTAGTTGCCGCCTCTCTTCCCCGATTGTCGGGGAAAGTGTGAGAAGATCCGCCCACTTGTGTAAACAAAGCAGGCGGATCTTCTCTGTGACAGACAGGGAGAGATCACAGGATTCAGCATAGCTGAACCTGCAATCTCTGTCTGTTTCACAGAACCCCCCCCCTCCCCCCACACACATCAGTAAGCATGAGGCCTACATTTAACCCCTTGATCACCAACAGTGTTAACCCCTTCCCTGCCAGTGTCATTACAGTAGCAGTGCATATTTATAGCACTGATTACTGTTGTAATGTCACCGGTCCCCCAAAAGTGTAAAAAATGTCAGTTAGGGGACCGATCTGTCCGCTGCAATGTCACAGTCCTGCAAAAAAATCACAGATCGCCGCCATTACTCATTAAAAAAAAAAAAAACAACAAAAATGACAAAAATCTTTCTCTTAGTTAGTAAACGCCATTATTAGCAAAAAAAAAAAAAAAACAATAAAAATGATATAAATCTTTCTCGTAGTAAACGTGATAACTTTTGCACAAACCAATCAAAATATGTTTATTGCGATTTTTTTTTACCAAAAATATGTAGCAGAAAACAAATTGGCCTAAAATGTAAAAAAAAATTGATTTTTACATTTTTTTGGGAATGTTATATATCAGAATGTAAAAATATTGTTTTTTTTTCAAAATTGTCGCTCTTTTTTTCAAAAATTAAAAAATCACACAGGGGATAAAATAACACCAAAAGAAAGCTCTATTTGTGGGGGGAAAAAAAGAACATACATTTAATTTGGGTACAGCATTGCACGACCGTGCAATTGTCCATTAAAGTAACGCAGTGCCGAATCGCAAAATATGGCCTGGTCAGGAAGGGGGTAAAATCTTCTGGTCTTAAAGTGGATAAAAATACACTCATTGAGAATTTTTTTGTCAAATACATGTAGCTAAATACATTTTGGCCTAAATATATGACAACAATTGAATATATTGGATATCTTTTAACTGTCTTTTAAAAGCACGAAATGTCAATTTTTCACAAAATTTTCGCTTTTACTTTTATTAATATTGCAAAAAAAATAAAAAGCGCAGAGGTGATGAAATGCCACCAAAAGAAAGCTCTGTTTGTGGGAAAAAAAGGACGTCAATTTCGTTTGGGTACAGAATTTCATGACCACGCAATTGTCAGTTAAAGTCACGCAGTGCCAAGTTGAAAAAAGTGGCCTGGTCATTGAGCAGCAAAATCTTCCGGGGCTAAAGTGGTAAAACGGTGAACTTATCCTTTAACCATTATGATATACAGTAGATGCAAACCAGTATGGAAATAATACAAGCACTATATAAGATTTATATTAAGAGATTAATAATAGTACTATACATACATCCAATACAAACAAATATTATCTAGTGGAATTGTGCACATATACCAGGGTATATATTGGTATTATTAAAGATACATCCAGATGAATGTTACAGCAAAGTTCAGTTGCATGATATGATCAGGATGTGGTGTCTGTCCTTGTGTCAAAGACCTGAAGACAAGATCAAAAGGTAATGGGGAGATCCTCCAACCACTGTCCAATCAGCAGCATGCAAAAATCTGTAATATTGCTGCACTCCCTGGAATCTTTATTGAAGCATTGAAATCACATGACATGACCATAAAAGGTAGCTAAAGTCAGCGCTTACTCAAACCTCATTTACACATACATTGCATGGAATATACAGTATAAATGCATGATAAAAGGGAGTATGGTTTGGCAAATAAGCAATTGAAAACCTAATCAAGAAATCAATTAGAAATGCACTCCCACTAAACTAATAGGAGCCTATACTCCTTGCCTTCCCATACTAACATGTAATATGACACATAAATCAAAAAACAAAAAAACACAAACAAAACAAGCTACGCAAATCTCCTCCAACCCATCACCCACCAACACAGATCCAGCAGCAACCACATATATGACACTATTAAACCCCATGATACAAGTATGGCACGTCACTTTAATGAACATCATATAGGGAACATAATGGCCATCCCTATCTAGGCGGAAAATGGGTACTCCCAGACGTGGTGGTGACAGGTTTAGGTCTGAGGTCTCTCTCTTGTAAATGCAAGCTTTAATGGATCTTTCATTTGTGAACTAGGGTTCCAGGAGGGTTAAACTGAGTGGCACCTTACACATTTGAACACAGTGGCATTTTATTTTGAATAATTTTATTAACAGCCATTATGGTACTGACGTTCATTTATATCACACCACATGTAATTGAGTCAGTACGTAGGTCTGGTATTATATCTGTGTTTGGTTCATACAAGCATCATTCCTTCTTCATCCAACTGTGCCATTTCTTTTGTACAATGGTACATTTTGTTTATATTGAATATGTATATTTTTTTTTTTTACATTTTTGAACATTTTTGCTCACCTAACATATTTTGTCGTCTTCCAAACAGTTGTAATTGGTGGTTATAGGTCACCATTGGCTGTCTGGTGTGCTGGGAATGTCTTGTTAGCTACACAGTCTGTCGGAAAAGTAAACAACTTTATATGTATCCCTCATATTGTGACATTATGTGCACCTAGTTTGTGTGGGTGTCCTGCTGTAGTTAGCTGACTGTCTCCTTCCCTGTGCTCTCCCACACGGTCATCCAGCAGTTGCTGCTGGATCTCTGTTGGTAGGTGACAGGTTGGAGGAGATTTGTGTGGCTTGTTTTGTTTGTAATTTTTTTGTTTTTAGATTTATGGGTCATATAACATGTTAGTGTAGCACCTAGAGGGCTGCTGGATATAGTAACTTTTGGACTCCCCTGGGTTACCCATAGCAACAGTCTATGGAAACTTATCACTTTAAATACTTGGCTCAGACAATGAACAGTCCAGGGGATGTTGTTTGGTAGTTTATTGTAGAACTTGGATAGGAGAAAGGATAAGTGGGATACTTCAAATGACAACTATTCACAATGGTTAGGACAACTGACTTTAGAATGCGGCAAGGCCGCTGCTTCACCCTGCCACTGAAGTGAAGATAGATTAAGTGTTCCTGCTTGAATTTTAGGGTTCTTTCTCTCTTACTTTCTCTATTACTGTGTGTGCTGACACCCATCCACTGACTCTCCACTGGAGTGGTCCCCTTCCTGGGCAGACCCCCGGAAAGCTTCCCGGTACTCACTGACACTGTTTTCCCCAGAGTCTCTCTGCCTCCAACTCCACCAGGCCTTTCCTTGGAGTCGTGTAAGATAGAGAACCTCCAATTAATTCTATTTTTGATAAATCTGGGAAACTAGATGCTCTGTAGGTTTATCAGACACCTACTTACTTGTCCCAATCCATCCTAAATTCTTCTACCCGTTTCAGTGCTTCCCCCTCAGTCTGTACACCTCTCACGGGGCATTCACAAAGGTCTTACTATCTGCAATGGCGACGGAAAAAAATTCAGTAGAACTTCCACAAGGGAAGATCTGTCCTCTGATGAGGAAAGTCAAAGGTGATTTGAGAGCAAAGTCTTTTTCAGGCAGAACAGTGCCTGAGTATCCTTGATTCTTTGTAAATGACCAATTGTTGTTTTCAAATGGAACATTATCACATCAGACCCCAGCCATAATGGTTGGGGGACTCATTTCAAAGAGCAGGCTGCTCAAGGTTATGGGATGTTCAGCTTATGAGGAAAAGTATGCTCTCAAAATAGGCATAGTGTTCTAAGTCCTTCTGTCATTTACTACTTCTATGAGAGAAGCAAGAGCTATAATGTGCCTATACAGCAGTGGAACGGAAGAATTCTTAGGCTGTCAATGGAACGTCCTGTATCAATAATTGCAATTATACCATTTTGGCTTAGGAGGCTCTAGGGTCTCTCTCCTACAGTTGAGCACTGAGTCACCAGTGTCTCTGCCAGTTATGATGGATCTGCTCTCTCATGGCCACGTTTGCCATTCAGCTCCAAGAGATTAATTTTGATGGCATGGAAGTTGAGAGGCGGAGGCTACCAAGTCAAGGGTGCTCAGTGCAGGTAGTGGCTACCTTGTGTCATGCAGATCTCACACAGCAAAAGGCCTGGAGTCCTTTATCACCTAAACCAGCCAAGGTTCTGCAGTTCTTACAACTGGGACTGAACAGGGGCCTAGGTTCAAATATGATAAAAGTTTAGCCTTGTCTGCACTTACAGGGGTTTAAGGATTCCTTAACCCTTTAGTGATGCAATTCTTAAAAGGCTTGCATGAAGTTATTGACCTGCCTGGAAACCATTGTTCCCTTAGTGGGACTTGCTTTTGGTTCTCAGCTCTATGAAGGCCTCATTTCTATCCTACAGAATTGACTACACTCTGAAGACCATATTTACGGTTACTACAACCTCTGGGAAAAGGGTGTCAGAGCTGCAGGCTTTGTACTCAAGGTCAGGAGCCTTACCTAACGTTCTACCCGGACCAAACAGTCCCAAAACCCCAGACTGCTTTTTAGCCATGGGGTATCTTTCTCCTTCCACTATAACTAAGAAATCAATTTACCACCTTTCTAGGTTAAGTGAGAGAACCACATTCCCTGGATGTTGATCTAACTCTGATGACTTGCTTGAGAGCTACCTTTTAATTCAGGAAAGCTGAAATAAGTGTTTGGTTCCAGCATGGCTTAAGGCAGGGTCAGTCAGCATCAACACTTACAGTCATCTCCTAGATTGTTAAGAAAATTAAAAGAGCCTACTATTCACAAGACGTTCTTGTTCCGGAGGACCTAAGACGACATTCAACTAGGGCAGTGCCAGCTCTGTGGACAGAGCAGTGCCAAGTGTCTCCTGAGGCTATTTGCAAGTCAGCAATATGGTGTTCCCAGGACACCTTCATTATACTTTATTAGGTGAAACCGGTTCATGACAGTAAAATGCATACTTTCGCTACTGACCATTACAACATTTTTCTTGCACCCTCCCATATGATGAGTTAGTTCCCATTGTATGCTGCCATGATGCCCCAGGAAAACTGAGAATTGTATACTCACCTTTCCGTAATTTTCCTTTCCTGATGCATCTTCATGGCAGCATACAGATTCCCACCCAAATGGTGAGAGTTGCAAAGTATGCTGCAAGCCGTGTCTGTCTTTGATTTATGGTTAAGGAGTCCTTTCGGGTTGTGGGCACAGAGCCACAACCCCATTGTATGCTGCCATGAAGATGCACCAGGAAAGGAAATATACAGAAAGATGGGTATACAATTTTCCATTTTCATGCAATCTATGTGTATAAGGACTGAGTAAGCCTGGACTTTAGCGCAAAATGTGTTACCTTTTATGTTCTTGTCACACCTGTGATGTGATTTTAATGCTTCAATAAAAATACCAAGGAGTGCTGCAATATTTCAGATTTTTGCATGCTATTTACTGAATCTCACAGACGAGCTGTGCCGCACCCTAGGTTCCATGAGAGACAGTCACTCACCTAGAGCGGCATTACTTTAGCTTCACTGTCCAATCAGCCTTGAATGCAGTTTCTAATCATCAGAAACTGAGATATGGCACTGTAACTCAGAATCACCTATCTACTCTGTTTCTTAGTACCTAGTAGTTTCTAATCTGTCAGGCAACCGGACCCCTAAAGCCTAGTACACACGCAACGATTATCGGCCGACCGATCGTCCGTCTTTTGTCCAGAGTGGTGTTTTGTTGTTTGGAATGTGTCTAGACTGCACACAAATTTTCTCGCCCAACAAAATTCTACTTCAGAAGTGATGTCATGTGTTGGTTTGCTTTCTTTGTGTTCTTTCTTCTCTGAGCATGCCCAGTCTTGCTCATTAGATTTTTCTCTGTCAAAATCTGTACTGACTGCACGAAAATCGGCCATGTTTTGACGGAAGACAAAAAATTTTATAGACTGCACACCAGATTTTTTTCGGCCGAAAAGTCGGAGTCGGTTGTCGGAAGCATCATACTAACAAGCCGAAAATCGGCAGATCGGTCGTCAGACGAAAATTCCCTGCCGATTTTCGACGCGTGTGTACAAGGCTTAAGGCTTCATGTACACTGGATGTTTTTACAGCTGCTGTCTTTGTTGTCAGACGTCTTTTTCTGCAGCCAGTAAACAGCATGTTATCTCATGTGCCCATGCACACATAGGCTGTTTTCAGCAGTTTTTAGCAGGGGTGTTTTCTGGCTGGAAAAAAAACCCATAACTAGTTGGTTTTGAGAGGAGTTTTTCACCTGTAAAACACTCTGATAAAAGCTTAAACACGCTGAAAAACGCAACATAACGCTGAAAAATGCAGCTATTCTGCATTTATCAATGTTTTTGAGCCAAGGGCTTTAGTGGGAGTAAAGTTTTACTAAAAAAAAGCTAAAAACTTTGAAAAAGGCTACTACAAAATAGCTGAAAAACTCCTTCTACAGTTACAGCTTTCTACTGGCATTTTGATAACACCCAGTGTGCATGAAGCTTAACTACCAGATATGACTGTTGTATGCCTAATCCTAATATATATAAATGCCACCCCCAAAGGAGCCGCTTGGTAAGTATCTTAGCCCTTCTGGCACACCTTCTCCGAGTACAAGTAACACCAGAAATGTAAAATACATTTTGCCAAGCCATGAGATTTTGCAGTCTCACCTCAGCCTCAGCACTTCCTGAAACTTCCCTTTTTCCCAGTGTTCTCTGTGTCTCCTCATGTCCAGGAAGGAAAGGCCAGGTACGGCGATTTGTGGGAACCTGCTGACCTGCTGTCGTATACCTGCGGCGGCTGATCGGCAAGTGGTTAAATAAGCCAGCATTATATTGTAATAACTCCATACTCAGTATTTACCACTTGCCTACTGAGCACTTATACCCCCTTCCTGCCCAGAACAATTTTCAGCTTTCAGTGCTCTCACACTTTAAATGACAATTCATTCATTCAACACTGTACCCATATTACTTTTTTGTCCTTTTTTTCATACAAATAGACCTTTCTTTTTGGTGGTTTTATATCACCACTGGGTTTTTCATTTTTTTGCTCTTTAAATGGAAAAAAAACACATTAAAAAAAAAAAGAAAAGCACAGTTTACTTTGCTTCTGTTATAAAATTTAGCAAATTAGTAATTTTTCTTCATTCATTTTTGACAAAATGTATACTGCTACATTGCTTTGGTAAACATAACCTAAATAAGTGTATATATTTTGGTCTGTATGAAAGTTAGAGAGTCTATAAGCTAGGGTGCTAAAAATTAGTCACACCTGATGTTATGTCTCATTTCTTGAGACACTAACAAGCCAGGAAAGTACCCCCCAAATTACCCCTTTTTGGAAAGTAGACATTCAAAGCTAATTAGTAAGAGACATTGTGAGTTTTTTGAAGTTGTTATTTTTTCCAACAATTCTTTGCAAAATGAAGATTTTTTTCACAAAATTATCCTATTAATAGGTTTTTTCTCTCACGTGGCATATGCATACTTGAAACTACACCCCAAAACACATTCTGCTACTTCTCCTGAGTATGGCGATACCACATATGTGAGATTTTCATAGTCTAGCCACATAGAGAGGCACTACATGCAGGGAGCACCGTCAGGTGTCCTGGAAGCATAAATTACACATCTAACTTGATGACTACCTATTACACCTTTGAAGGCCCTGGAGCACCAGGACAATTTAAATGCCCACAAAAAGACCCAATTTTGGAAATAAAACACCCCAACATACATTCTATGAGGCATAATGAGTCTTTTTAACATGGCATTTTTTTCCAAAAGTTTTTGAAAAATTTGAAAAAAAAAATGAAAATGCATTTTATTTTTACACAAAGTTGTCCATTTATAAGATATTTTCAACACATAGCAAGTACATCATAGCAAGAAAATACCGCACCACACTCCAAAATACATTTTGCTACTCCTCCTGAGTATGGCAATACCACATGTGTGAGACATTTACATAGCCTGGCCACATACAGAGGCCCAACATTGAAGTAGCACCTTCAGGCATTCTAGGAGCATAAATTACACATCTAATTTCTCAACTGCCTATTACACTTTTGAAGGCCCTGAAGCGCCAGGACAATGGAAACGCCCACAAATTACCCCATTTTGGAAAGCAAACACCCTAATGTATATTATATGAGGCATACTGAATTGTCCAGACAGCAGACAGGAATACTGTCCATAGTCAGTTAAGACAGCAGGCAGGGATGCTGTCAATATACCGTCCAGGGTCAGTGCAGGCAGAGATATTGTCAGCAGTGCCAAAATATCGGTCCTGGTAGTTGTAAGGAATGGTCTATAGCACAGGTAGCAGGCAGAGGTGTGGTCAGTTTATGCAGCTGGCAGAGGCATGATGGCAGTAAGTCATACAGGCAGAAGGCAAAAGTAGGGCCTCGGTCAGGACAGAATGGGGACAGGCTTCTCCCACCCAAATCTCTTTGAAGCCTGTGGCATCCTGGAATGAGTTTTCTACATCCAGAAAAACAATTCTGGAGCCCCTCACATATGTGAGACCCCTGTGTTATAAATCCCACTACTCCAGTAGCAGGGTAAAATATCAATCCAATAAACAGGCAAAAAAACAATGTCAACAGTCCAGGGTCAGTTCCCGAGCAGACAGAGATATGTACAGAAGTGGCAGGCCAAGGCATGGTCGAATAACAGGCCAGGGTCAGTTCAGTAGCATGCAGTGGCATAAGGGATGTGAAGGTAATTGGTAGGAATTGAGGATTACATTTACCAAACTCCACTAATAATGTAGAAAAGTATGGTAATGGCAGAAATAGTCACCTATGCAGGGGCCTGGTTGGGAAGGACACTGGGGACAATAATAAGAGGTGTCTCTTCTAACGCCTCC
The DNA here is from genome assembly GCF_965119305.1 of Pelophylax lessonae. Lineage (NCBI taxonomy): Eukaryota > Metazoa > Chordata > Amphibia > Anura > Ranidae > Pelophylax > Pelophylax lessonae. The sequence goes on from NC_138772.1 coordinate 299,696,240, forward strand.
CCTGGACAGACCCTACATTTTTTTTTTTACGTTTTTGGCCTGTTGATCTAGGAGGGATTTTGTCAGGAAAATGGCGTGCTTATTACATCTGATCACATTTTTTCTGGTGTGCCTTTCGGGAATATAAGAGCAGGGATGATTTCCTCCTGGTAGCCAAGGAAGGATTTGGGTCTTTTGGTGGGGTTGCAGTAGATTATATAAGAATTGTATATGGCCCAAATAAAAAGATACATTGAGACTTTTTTATACCAATGGTATGTTTCTCTTGTGGCAAGGTAGGGTTCAAGCATTTGATCACTGAAGTTGACACCCCCCATGAACAAATTGTATTTGTGAACACATGTTGGTTTTTGGATTAGGCCATTCCCACGATTTCCATGCAGGTGTCATTGTGAATTGTGGATTGAAGATAGCATGTAGGCCTCCCTTCTGTCCTCCACTCACAGCCAGAATTTCCCTGTTCTGCAGACTCACATACTCCCCTCTTCTTTGCTTCATATTACCAAGCCTTTGAGGAAAGCCCTTCCTGTTATTTCTTACGGTGCCACATGCTGGAGTCTTCTTCCTGTGAACGTTGCAGAACAAACTGGTATATAAGTTATCTACATACAGTTGATAACCTTTTTCAAGAAGTGGATATATGAGGTCCCAAATTACTTTCCCGCTTGATCTGATGTAAGCTGGGCATTCAGGGGGGTTCAGCTGGGTGTCCTTCCCTTCATACACCATGAAGGCTTAGGTGTAACCTGTGTCTCAGTCGCATAATTTATAAACATTCACTCCATTTTGGGCCCTTGTGCTGGGGATGAATTGCTTAAAGCCCAGCCTGTCAGTAAATTTGAAAAGTGACTCATCCACACATATATATTGGTCCAGGGTAAATAACAGAATTTTTCTGAAAAATAATTTAGAAGTGGCTGGATTTTATAAAGCTTGTCGAGGAGGGCACTGGATATTGTCAATTTAATGTAGGAATCTCATTATCATCAAAAATCTGTTTCTGGGCATTACTGCTGAGTAGATCGGCATGTCGTGGATGGGGTTGGTGGACCAATATGAAAGAAACTCATTTTTTTTGGTGAGTTCCATATTAAATGTGAGGCCCAAAAATATCTTGAACTCCTCCACTGTTAGGTCTCTCCATTCATAGGGACGGGAATAATAAGACATTTGGTTAAGCAATATGAATTGTTGTGCATACAGATTGCACTGGGCCACAATTGATGATAATAAATTAAACTAAATAAATAAATAAAATAAATAAATAAATTAAACTCTTTGGGACTGAGGTGACACCCCATTAGTACTTGGCTTATCTTGTCGAGGTACTGCGTTACTAGTGGATGGCATTGCAGTGCTGATGGATGCCACTGCCTCCTCCTCACCAGAACGCCTTCATTTGGCAGGCACACTATCCTCCTTCTCTGAGTCTGTTAGTGTTCCACTACTTAGCAATGGCTCCTAATTGAAATCAGAGTCAGAATCAGAATCTGAATCCCGTTACTCTCGTCAGCCGCACTTAGAATTTGTTATGCCTCCTCAGTTTTAAACATTTTTTTTTAGACATGGTGGGGGTAATGAGCCTGCACAGATGTGTACTGATAAGCCCGCACTGATGGGCACCCATGAGCCTTCACAGATGTGCACTGATGAGCAGCACTAATTATCTACACTGATGGTGCACTGATGAGGCAGCACTGATATGCGGCACTGTGTGTTACTGATGGCATGTATGGCACTGTGATACTGATGGCACTAGCAGCACTGATATGCAGCACTGTGTGACACTCATGGCACATATGGCACTGTGACACTGATGGTACTGGCAGCACTGATATGTGCCACTGTGTGGCACTGATAGCACTTATGGCACTGTGGCAATGATGGCACTGGAAGCACTGATGACAATGTGACACTGATGGCACTTATGGCACGGTGACACTGATGGCACAGTGACACTGATGACACTATGGGCACTGTGACACTGATGACACTGGTGACATTATAGCACTGTGAAACTGATTACACTATGGCACTATGCCTAGTAAGTAGATACCTAATATATCATACTTTAAAATTACGAATGTTTATGGAATGGCAAAATAAACAACAGTACATTCAATTATATATACAGTATGTGATGTTTTAAAAGCCTTTACAGGTTACCAGTTTAGAGTAAAACAGGAGGTCTGGTGGTGGGATTATTGCTCCTACTCTGCTGTTCATGGCATTACCGTACGTGTGTGAAATCACTGTTTACATATGCATGCAGACCTACATGCACATTTGCTTGTGAGCTTGGGGAGAAGGGTGGGGGGGGGTTACTTGTTTTTTTTTTTATATATTTATTTCTGGATTTCATCTACATTTTGTTTACATTCTTTAAATTGTTTTATTGAACATTATTCAATGGCATGGGCTATAAAAGGTCTTCTTTATAGAGGACCCAAATCTCTCTTCTGCCCTCCAAGCAGCCAATCAAATAGAGTTAATCTTGGTTGCTTTAGAAATCAGTAATGGCTTGTAAACAAACAAATCAAAACCAAACTAAACTAAATCTTCATTGCTTCTGTTTTTTAGGGCAGAGAAAATATTGAAGGCCAGAAAGTTATCCCACTCCACAGTGAGCATGGGAAAGGCATCAGGGGGTACTTTCCACTGCCTGTAAATGTGATTGAGGGCTATTGAGCTGCTCAGATCACTTTTACAGTAAAGTCCATCCCCTGTTCTAAAGAATGATACTGGGATCCTGGCTGCAGGAGGTACAGTATATTTATGTACAGTGGACAAGAAACAGTTAAGTAGTTTAACGAGGACCCTTTTTAACAGGACAAATATCATTGCATCTTTTAGTCAAAAATTAAACTTAAGAATTCCTTTAGTTCACTAAAACAGCCCCCAAAATAGTGTAGTAGATATACTTGGAATTGCACCCCAAAACACATTCTGCTACTCCTTCAGTAAATGGCAATATCACATGTGTGAAATTCTTTTCTACAGCATAGCCACATAGAGGGGTCCAAAATGCAAGGCACGCCCCTAGGGGGATAAATTACAGTTCTAATTTCTTGACTACCTATCCCATTTTTGGAGGCACTAGAGCACCAAGACAGTGCAAACACCCGTAAAACTACCACATTTTGGAAAGCAATCACCCCATGGTATTTTTTAAGAGGCACGAGGAGTCTTTTGAAGTCTTCATTTTTTGCCACAAGCTTTTGGAAAATGCAGAAAGAAAATTAAAATTAAGTTGTTTTACTTAAAGTTGTTGATTTAATAAGACATTTATCACACACGGCATAGACATACCTAAAATTACAACCCAAAACACATTATACTGCTCCTTCTAAGTATGGCAATACTACATGCATGGGACTTTTTCACTTTTTTGCCTACACGAGTGATCAGAAAAAATAGCCTAATGTATCGTCAACTATAGCAGTCTCAGTTCCTAAAAGCCAAGCAAGCCTAGCCTACTGGTACATGGCTGGTCCAGGCAACAGGCAAAAATGTGGTTAATAAACAGGACAGGGTCAGTACGGGTAGCAGGCAGAGGCAACACTGATCAGGAACATTGTTGCTGACTTATACTGGTCAGGTGACACTGGGACTGGTGTGGCAACAATTAGGGACACTGTTGCTGGCGTACTGGTGACACTGTGACTGGTGTGTCAGTGATCAGGGACATTGTAACTGGTGTAGTGATTGGGGACAAAGTGGCTGGTGTGTTGAGGATAAGGGACACTGTAACTGGTGTGGTAGTGATTAGGGAGAATATGACTGGTGTGGCGGCTATTAGGGACACTGTAACTGGTGTGGTGCTGATCACAGACAAATTGACTGGTGTGCCATTGATTAGGGACATAAATGACTGGCGTGTCAGTGATTAGGGACAAAATGACTGGTATGGAGGTGATCAGGAACACGTGGGATTGGTGTGGCATTATCTGGTACACTGTAACTGGTGTGACAGTGATCAAGGACATTTTGACTATTGTGATAGTGATTAGGAACACTGTAAGTGGCGTGGTCTTGATCAGGAACACTGTGAGTGGTGTGGCAGTGGTTAGGGCCATGGGTGATTATGGGTGCATCCTTCCAGAACATTGCTTGTCCCACCCAGCTGTATATGTACAGTTGCCTGGTGGGAAGCAGTTAAAGACTGTGTGACCTCCCACTATTTGGTCCAAGTCTATAACATGGAATGACCAACTTTGTATGTTGACTGTAAATATAGCAGTTTTAAGCAGACATCCTGCGTACAGTTAATATGCCAACAACATTCTCTCCCTGTACTGTATACTGTGTGATTACTTACTATCTGCTTCAAAACTGACTGTTTGCGATACTGACTGTAAATATAGCAATTTTAGGCTAGAGTACTGTATAGTGGTAGTATGTGAGCAACTGTCTCTTCCTATAGAAACTACGTGATCTCTCCCTATCTGCACCAGGTCTATAACACACTGACTGGCTGTGCATTAAACTGATTATAAATAAGAAGTGGTACTGGCAGAAGAGAAGCAACTATTTCTCCCTGCAAGCACTCTTTGATCTTTCCCTATCTGCTTCAGTTATTTCCAACACAAAGTGAGTGTGTCACCGTATATATATATACAGTATATATTTTCTTTGCAGCAATAACTACCTCTTCCTGTAAAAAAATCTGTAATATCTCTCTATCTACGACATGACTTCTTCAACACACATTAAACAAAGGCTGCTGGGAACTAGGTATTTTCTAGGGAGGCATATGGAACATTTAAAAAAAAAAAAAAACATATCATAGCCATTTTTAAGCCACCTGAACACAGTTCAGGGGCCAGGAAGTGCATTGTTGGTACAGGCGGTCCCCGGGTTACAAACCAGCTGGGTCTGTAGGTTTGTTCTTAAGTCGAATTTGTTTGTAAGTTGGAACAGGAACATTTTTTTAAGTGTAGCTCCAGCCAAAAGAATAATTTTTAAGATTTTTGGATAACATAGGAAGGGTTACCACCCCTGTAACATTTGTTTTGCTGTCTCTACCCCTGTTCAGAAGATTTTCCCCTCACTTTCTGCCCCTGTGACGACTGGATTTTGAACATTTTGGGTTGTTGTGGGAAGAAGGATTGGTGATAAAGCTTCAGTGGAGACACCTTTTTCCCATGAGAACTCTTACAGGAGGGAGTTTCCCATCCTAGGTGTAGATTTCTCCTCACTTCCTGTTGTCTCTCTCTGTTTGTAAGTAGGAGTAATTTTTAAGTCGGATGTTTGTAACCCGGGGACTGCCTGTAATTGGTTGCTTTGAATGTGAATGCCTGCGTAGGTTTCCTGTTTCCTCAAATCACAAACAACTTGGCTTCAGATCAACCCAAACCCACTGCTCATTCTTGGTTCCTAAACAAAAAATAAAAAATAGGTTTTTTTGCAAGATTAGGCCAACATCTCAAACACTGGCTTCACAGAGGTGATGGCATGACTGTGTGATGTAAAACAGCTTTTCTATTTTACCCCAAATGCATCCCTGGGCTCTTCAAATAATTGAAAGGATATAAATAGCATAATGGAAAAGGTGGCCACTTATGTTTCCAAGGAGTTCAAAATCTCATTCTAGGAGCCCAATGAGAGAGTACAAGAAATAATAAGTAACATATACAACAGAGTTAAAAAGCAGATCAATGAAGATATTTGTCTTTTTGAAGCCATCAAATAAAAAGTATTTTTCCATTGAAAAATCTATTAGACAATGGATCAATAAAAATACAATTGTGGGTGAATTTAATGGCAGACAAGAAGACAAATAAATGATGGCAAAGGCCATCTGAGGTGGAAATTGCTACAAAGCAGAAATATTAAGTGGTTAAACGAATACGATTAAAATGTCCATATTTAGTTGCCTTGCAACAAAAAACTAAAAAAAGGACACTGGGCTAGCAGAGATGATGGCTATATTGTGCTTAGCAGTAGAGAGGAATTCTTCTAACTGGCTAAAAAGGCAGTTTCTGAAGCACAAAAAGAAGCAGATTGTTACAAAAAATGTAAAGTGGACCCTCTGTGCTTTCTATACATTTGGGGGGCTTGGCTCTTAAAAGAAATGAGGCGCAGAGTCTAAGCATGTGCACAAAATCTATATCAGCACACCCCACATGAAGTGATGGATTTTTCTGGGGAGTGTTCCAGGTTGTGACATACCTGTGCAAATGGCAGCTGAATTGAAATAGAACTGTGATACACAACCAAAAGGCACAGGCAAAACGTAAGCGTGGGCAGTGAATAAATCTTACACAGATTAATCCTTAATAAAAGTAGTGAGAGGCCAAGGGTTGTTTTAATAAGATGCAAAAGGCAGACCCAAATATTTTCTTATTCTCCATTGCTATTTTTTATGTTTTTTTTATTTTATACACTGTTTACAGATTAGTATTTTTAATATCTCTTGAATTAAAGGCAGGGCAGCCTTTTTCTGCTGCCACAGATACAGTATGTTTACTTATGGAATGATCTTTCTTTGGCTCTGCATTGATAACAAAGGTATTCCACTCAAACCAAATGAAACTTCGTATCTAAAGAGAAATTATGAGGATGCCAAAGTAACTGTCTTTAACCACTTTTGGATCCGGCCATAGCCAAATGACAGCCACAGCGGGTCAGCTAGTTCTGGAAGGGTGTACTATGACGTCCTCCCAAACTTGCGCTTCCCACACGCCCTCCTTACCCGGCGCATCACCGAGTGGGGTAAAGGGGCAATGACAGTGACCCTTTACCATGTGATCGCTCCATCCAATGACAGAGCCATCACTTCCAAACGGTATAGAGTGTGAGGAGAGGAAGAAACTGGTGCAGCAGCCCTTGTGGTCTGGATCTGAAATGTCCACAGTGCTGATTTGTGCCTATTCATGCCTCATTCGTGCTCATCTATGCCTCATTCATGCTCATCCATGCCTCATTCATACCCATCCATGCCTCATTAATGCTCATCCCTGCCTCATTCATGCTCATCCATGCCTCAGTAGTGAATCATTCATGTCTTATTCATGGCTCATCCATGCCTCATTCATGCTCATCCATGCCTCATCCATGTCCATTCATGCCTCATCTATGCCTCATCCGTGGCCATCCATGCCTCATCCATGCCCATCTATGCTCATCCATGCCCAGTCATGGCCACCCATGCTTCGTTCATGCTCATTCATGCCTCATCCACACCTCATCCATGGCCATCCATGCCTCACCCATACCCATCCACACTCATCCATGCCCAGCCATGACCATATATGCCCATCCATGCCTCATTCATCCTCATCCATACCCATCCATGTCTCATCCATGCCACATCAGTGCTTATCCATGCTCATTCATGCCACATCAGTGCTCATCCATGCCTCATCAGTGCTAATTTGTGCCACATCCATGGAATATCAGTGCTCATCCGGGTCACATCAGTGCTCATCCGTGCCACATCCATGCCACATCAGTGCTCCATTGTGTCTCATCCATGTCACATCAGTGCTCATCTGTGCAACATCAGTGCCACATCAGTACTCATCCATGCCACATCCATGCCACATCAGTGCTCACCTGTGCCTCATCCATGTCACATCAGTGCTTATCTGTGCCACACCCAGGCGACATCTGTGATTATCCATGCCACATCCATGCCACATCCATGCCACATCAGTGCTCATCCATGCCACATCAGTGCTCATCTGTGCCACATCAATGCCACTACAGTGCCCATCAGTTCCCCTACAGTGCCCATTAGTGCCATTACAGTGTTCATCAGTGCCCTACAGTGCCTCGTAAAAGTGTATTAGGTAGTCAGGAAATTTGATTTTAAATTTATGTCACTAGAACATCTGACGGTGCTCCCTTCCTGTTGGGTCTCTGTATGTGGCCAAGCTGTATAAAAGTCTTACACCTGTGGTATTGCCATACTCAGGAGGAGTAGCAGAATGTATTTTGGGGTGTAATTATTGCTATGTACATGCTATGTGTTAGAACAATATTATACATGGACAACATTGTGTAAAAAAAAAAAAAGTTTTCATTTTCTTTCCACATTTTCAAAAAACTTGTGGAAAAAAATGTTCAAAAGACTTATTATGCTGCCTAGACTATGTGCTAGGGTGTATGCTTTCCAAAATGGGGTCATTTTTTTGGGCATTTCCATTGTCCTGGTGCTTCAGGGCCTTCAAAAGTGTCAAGAAATGAAATGTGTAATTTACAGTATGTCTCTAAAACATCTGATGGTGCTTCCTGCATGTTGGGCATCAGAATGTGTTTTGGGGTGTATTTGCAAGTATGCATATGCCATGTGAGAGAAATAACCTGTTAATATGACATTAGTATTCATTTTGCAAAGAATTGTGGGAAAAAACTACAACTTCAAAATAACTCACCATGTCTCTTAGTAAATACTTTGGAATGTCTACTTTGCAAAAAGGGGTCTTTGGAGGGGGGGGGGGGGTATTCATACTTTCCTGGCTTATTAGTGTCCCAAGAAATGAGTCATCAGTACACCAGGTGTATTCAATTTTCAGTGATTGGCACCATAGCTTGTAGACTCTATAACATTCACGAAGATCAAATAATATACACTTTTGTTATTTTTACCACAGATATGTAGTGGTATAAATTTACTAATTTGCAAAATGTTTTTTTTTTTCTTTTTTACAAAATGTTCAGTCTTTTTGCATTTATTGCGCAAACAATAAAAAACCCAGAGTTGACTGAATATCACCAAAAGAAAGCTCTATTAGTGAGAAAAAAAATGACAAATATTTCACCTCTCTTCCATGCAGTACTGTGTTTAAAAGGCTATGAACATGTATGTGAGTGAGTTTATGTGTGTATGTACGTACTGTATGTTTGTGAGTGTATATGTGTGTGAGTTTATTTATGAGTGTACATGTGTGTGTGTGTATACATATGTGTGTTGTACATGTTAGGACTACCTGCATACATACACATACATACATACATACATGTTAGTCCTTGTTCACAGAGGCATACTTAAGCATACATCCATGTGAAGGCTGTCTTTACCTGCACAGGCATGGGATACACAGGTGTTGCATGCAACCCAGTGCAGGTAGTTCCATTCATGTCAATTGGGACTCAGTGGTTGCATGGACAGAGCCACTGCTCCCAAATTGACATTCAAGTGGGTGCTTGTCCCCAAACACAGAGAGTGTAGATTTGTGGACCCATACCAACATTGATGTCAGATTGGGAGCAGAAGTTTTGTCTGCACAGCCACTGCATCCTAAATGGCATGAATGGGACTGCCTGCATGAAGATGCACTGAACACCTGTGAATCCACATGCCTGTGCGGGGAAACATGGTCCTGACTGGGGTGTATGCTTAAGTATGCCCCTGTGAACAAGGCCTATCAGACATGCATAAAAACAGGCCGCTGACAGGCTGAGAAAGGCATTTATGACAAGGGGAAGTGTGTACAGTGAGGGGAATCGTTTAAAAAAAGGAGAGGGAACTGTGTGTACAGGGGAAAAGAGAGTCAGTGTACACAGAGGACAGTGTGTAGAGAAGGTGGGACAGTGTGTAAAGTGGGTTAAAAGAGATGTATGGGATTTTTTTCCCCATTTATACCTACCTAGGTGGATGCAGCATCACTCCGATGCTGCATCTATCTCCCCGGTGCCTCTACACTAAGAACTGAGTGATTGAACACTGCTGATCGCTCGGTTCTGACAGTTCCTTGAGCAGAGAGCTGCTGACTGTCAGTCAGCAGCTCTTTGCTCGGCCCCCTCCTTGCTAACTGGAGCACTGGGCTGTAGAGGGGCGGAGAGAGGCCAGCTCAGGCTCTCAGCAGCCCACTAAGAGTCGGAGTTGGGTGTCGGCCCATTCACCTGGTGGATCCAGACTTCGTGGTCGCAATGACATGGTGCCTGGACCGACTTCTGTGACACCAACAGAGAGCAGACCTCAGCCCGCTCTCTGCTGGAAACGAGTCACAGGAGTGCAGAACAAGCTGCACCTCAAGCTTTGGCTGTACATCTCCTTTCATTTAATTTGGGATAGTTCTCTAGTTGCATTTATTTTTAGTTTCTAATCAGACTAAAAACCCAAACCCAATATTTAGCCTAATTTAGCCACAGTGCATGCCGCAAGTCACCATCTCCCTGGTAGCGGCCCCAGTGCATTACTTTGCCCATGGGCCCATGATGCTATTAAAACAGCCCTACTTTGGTGTGGTGATCACATACAGGCCAATCATATCAAAGCTCATAAGTATTTTCTGATTGCCGAGGCAGACATTACTTTCTTGTCTGACAAAGATGAAGAGTTTGCTGAGAATACATCTGCTGACTTTGCTTTAACAACCCGTCCCTTATTTTACTCAGGGATAATAGGCCTAACCAATGTATGCTTACAGTAACTTTTATTTTGTCTATGGTGATATAGTCAGGGATACATTTTTTAATTCTAAGTGATGCAAAAAAAAAAAAAAGCAAACAAACAAAAAAAAAAAATAATGGACAGATTGTCAGCAGCAAATGCTTGATATGCTCTAATCAACTAATTAACCCAAGCGCATAGGTATTTTGTAAAAAAATTGCTTCTACGTTGATTCACATAGCGCACAAATATAACACTGACAAAAAAATAAAAATCAAACCAAACAATTTGGCAACCAGCAACATTTAGGAAATGTGTCCTGTAAAAATTCACATGCCGATGCTTACCATCGAAAAACATGCAGACTCAAAGACACACTGTAAAAAATGCAGCCAGCAAAAAATATGATAAAAACCCTTAAAAAAGCAAACATACTGTCTGGTATGACTATAAACAATATATCTGGAAGGCTGTAAGGAAGCTGCAAGACCCACATCAACATTCCGCAGCAATAAGATGTTAAATCTTGCCTTCTACCAAATCCACACGAGTGCCTACAAGCCCTAAACTAATCTATCCTTTTACACGTTATCAGCAGCAATACTTATGCTTTCCCTACCCCAGCTAAGCTAATTTAAAGTATGGCTGCTGGGAACTCAGAATTTTTATGCTACGGGCTGTCGTATTACAAAGCTCACTTTATTGGCCATTCCAAGCCACCTGAACAAAGTTTAGAGGCCAGGTATTATATTGTTTGTAGTTGGTCAAGTATCATCATCATTATCATCCTTTTTTGTTTTAAAATATGTATGCAATTTCGAAAAGAATCACAAAAATAATTCATGTTATGTTTGTTCGCAGCTAGTAGCCTTTACTTTGTTCTGTAAACTGCCACATTTTTTTTTTATTAGGCAAGAAGTTTATTCACGTGTATGACTTCAGTCATACTGTGATGGGAAGTTGTGCTTGATATCATGCTTTGCATGACAGCTATATTTAGCACCTCTCAGTTAGTAGTCTTTTGTTTACCTATAATGAAAGCTCCTATAAGCCGGGCTTCAGTACAGTTTGTATTAGTTAACATGTATATGTCATCTTGTTTTGGGAACAGTAGCATTTGTGTCAAAGCCTTAATGTATTATTCATGATATATATACTGTAGCTGTTATACTTTTATCCACATGTCTCTCTATATCCATATAAATAGAAGACTGTTTTTAGTTTTCCTTTACAAGAGAATGTTGTCAGAGTATGCCATGATTGCTTTCACAAAATTAGTCCTTGACAGATGTGGCCTTGAAAAATCTTTCTGAAAAGCTCAATGCCTAAATAGGTGTGTACTGCATACAAGGTAAACAGGTTTCTTTCTGACACCTCTTAAAAAAATGGGGCACGCTGTATTTCCATTAAATGTAATTTCTGTGCATTCAGTCCAATTTCATAACCACTTAAGCCCCGGAAGATTTTACCCCCTTACTGACCAGGGCCTATTTTGCGATTCGGCACTGCATGATTTTAATGGACAATTGCGCGGTTGTGCGACGCTGTACCTAAACGAATTTGACGTCTTTTTTTTCCCACAAACAGAGATTTCTTTTGGTGGTATTTGATCACCTGTGAGATTTTTTGATCATGCGCTATAAACAAAAAAACAGCACCAAATTTTGCAAAAATAACAATATTTTTCACATTTTTTTATATGAAATTCCACCAAAAAAAATGTAAAAATCAAAAATTTTTAACATTTTAGGCCAATTTGTTTTCTGCTACATATGTTTGTTAAAAAAAAATCACAAAAAGCGTATTTTGATTGGTTTGCGCAAAAGTTATTGCGTTTACTAACTAAGGGAAAGATTTTTGTCATTTTTGTTGTTTTTTTTTTAAAGAGTAATGGCGGCGATCTGCAATTTTCTTTGCGGGACTGCGACATTGCAGCGGACAGATCGGACCCTTGACTGACATTTTTGACACTTTTGGGGTTACCAGTGACATTACTACAGTAATCAGTGCTATACATATGCACTGTTACTGTAAAAATGACACTGGCAGTGAAGGGGTTAACTTTTTTTTAGAGGGAGGGGTTAAGTGTGTCCTTAGGGGCGTGATTCTAACTGTGATTGGATGTGGCTTGATGTGAAAGAACAGAGATCAACGGTCCTACATAGCAGAATCGTTTCATCTCCATTCTTACACAGGGAAGAATGACAGGCGGCTTTGTTTACATTAGCCGCCTGCCTTTCTCCCGGTGTAACGGACGATCGCGAGGGGCACACGCGCGGGGGGTCCGTGACCGAGCGGGAGTGGGAGCACGCCTTCGGGGGCGCGCGCGCGCTCCCTAGAGCCTCACAGGCTAGCGTCGTAGTCCTACATTGCTTTGCCTGTGAGGGGCTGACCGCCGCAGTAAATAGTCGTGCGGCGGTCGGCAAGTGGTTAAAGTGAACCTGGAGTCCCAAGTATCTAATCTGTCACTGTCTGCACATAATAACTAGTCACCTCAAAGTCCCTGAACATCAGATCCATTTTACAATGCAACTCCCCATTTCCCCAAATCAGCTAGTTCTCTGCTGTGTATATTAGCTAAGCTTCCTGAGTCAAGAGTCTGGCTCTTCTCCCTCTCACCTACTAAGTTTTACATTTGCCCACTGGGGTTATCTGTTGCAGTGATAAACAATAGGAAGGAATGGGAGGCAGTAGGCCAGGTTCTCGAATCAGAGCACAAACACAGGGCAGACACAATCGGAGGGGTCTACCTTTTGTTAACCATAAGAGATCTGGTACTTTTAATTTCTTGGTTGTATAAACTGGAATCAAATTTGTATTGAGAGGATAGTCAGTGGAATTGGCAGTCAGAGATAATTTTAACTTTTAATTCTGCAATTATGCTCCCATTAAAATGTAACCAAACATAGGGATAATGTTGAAACTACTGTAATACTAATATGTTTTACATTATGCAGCAGTGTTGTATACCTAGCATGTAGAAAAAAAAGAGTACTGCAAAAATTTCCTTTGAATTTGTGTTAAAGAATGAGCAAATCCATCTGCGCAAGTCAGAACGCAAGAAGTCAGGGAAGCAACGATTGGCTCTATTGCTAGGTATCCTCAGGAGTGGCATTTGGCCCATGCTGACTATACACAATTTATAGTGTACACCATTTTGGCCACATGGGCCAAAACAGGGCTTAACAACTTTCTATTGAGAGTTAGCAGCTGACCTGCATTTGAGGTAAAAATAACCTTACACCATGTAAATTGTTCCTCTACTTTTCTGACCAAGAGAAAATCATAGTAAATCATACTGTATTTGCACTCCTAACAAAGCAAAGTCAGTGGTAAATATGAATTAGGAACCCTTCTGTAAAGATGGAAAGTGCACCCCCATTAGTTATGTTTTTTCCTAATTTAAAATCTGTATTATCTGACTATTTAAGATAATAAGAGTCTGGAGGACTAACACCTGAGCATGTCTGTCTCCTCAGAGGAGTCATTGGGTAAAATTTTTTGAGTACAATGCCAAAAATAACTGATAAATCTGTACTCTTTGGTTACCTCTATGTAGGGTAAGATGTAAGTGCACTTCCTAGAGTAGGAGTTATATCATATACAAGTCAACCTAGTTAAGAGCCTAATGCAGGGCTCGAGTCCTGCAGGAACGCATGGGAATGGCGTTCCCATACTTTTTTCACAGCAGGGATGCCGTTCCCATTAGCATCTGCATCCTGCAGGCAGGGCTGCTGTCAGGGGGGGACCACCAGACAACCCCCGCTGTGCAGCTATTTAGAAAATAAATGTCTCTGGGCCCCCTGTGTTCAGTGGGAGCGAGGACATTAAGTGGACTATATTCTCTGTTTCGGGTTTAGGCGGAATAATCTGCTGCAGCGCGCTGCACAGCTGAAGCCTGTTAACTGGCCTTTTCAATATGAATAGACCGTGACAGGCTGGGAACTCTGTAGCAGATTGATCCGCCTAAACCGAAAACTGAGAAATAGTCCAGTTACTGTCCCCGCTCCCAGTGGCGTACCAGCGGGGGGGGGGTGCACTGGGGGGTGTCAGGCCGGTGTCAGCGGGGCCACCTGCATCTCCGTGTGAAGGCAGCTGCAGTTGCAGCTCCTACAGTCGGTGGCAGGAAGAAGGTGAGTGAGAATGCCTGAGCTGCTCCTGCGGCTGCAGGGGGAATATGGAAAGATCAATTAATCTATATGCAGCTGCCCCATCCCCCTCCTATACAACTTCTTTAGCGCCACCCAGTGCTCTTAACCCCCCCCAGTGCACTTAACCCCTCCAGTGCTCTTTAGCCCCCCCAGTGCTCTTTAACCCCTCCAGTGCCCTTTAACCTCCCCAGTGCTCTTTAACCCCCCAGTGCTCTTTAACCCCCCCAGTGCTCTTTTAGCCCCCATGCTCTTAGCCCCCTAGTGTTCTTTAGCCCCCCACAGTGCTCTTAACCCCCCAGTGCTCTTAGCCCCCCCCCCAGTGCCCTTTAGCCCCCCTCCCAGTGCCCTTTAGCCCCCTCCAGTGCCCTTAAGCCCCCCCCCCGGTGCTCCTCAGAACCCCACAGAACTTTTCATCTCCCCCATGCTCTCTGGCTTCCCCAGTGCTCTCCACCCCCCTGTGCTCCCTGGTTCCCCCCCTCAGTGATTTCCAGTTCCCCCCAGTGTTCTCCAGTTCCCCCCTCCCCCTGTGCTCTCCATCCCCCTGTTTTTTCCTGCCCCCCCAGTGCTCTCCACCCCCCTGCGCCTTCCAACCCCCTGCAATGCTTTCCAAACCCCCCTTAAACCTCTGTGCTGTCTGCTTCAAACAACAAACAAACACCGGGGCGCACCGGCCTAGTGAATTATCCTTTGGAAGGTTTATTTAAAAGAAAAGTTTAAAAATACTCACAAATGAGTTCTTGATAAAAGCATATCACATAAGGAACGCAGTTCTCAGCATAGGGATCCGAGGGTGAGTCGTCCCCTTAATTTGTGAAGGCTAACGCGTTTGTTTGTTGTTTACAGTGTTTCCAGACTTCCCTGGTCGTTCAAGGGGCAGCAAGGCCATAGTATTTTGCCTGGGTTGTTGTGTCCATAGCTCCAGAAACACCTGCGAGATCCCAATAGAGGTGGACAAGAGACTACTTTGCACCAAAACTTTTATATAGTGCTCTCTGCTTCCCCTGTGCTCTCCAGCCCCCCTAGTGCTCTTCTAACTTCTCTCATGTCTTCAGTCTCTGACCATCTCTTGTACCATGTCCTCAGTCTCTGACCTTCTCTTGTATCATGTCCTCAGTCTCTGACCATCTCTTGTATCATGTCTGCAGTCTCTGACTATCCCCTGTATCATGTCTGCAGTCTCTGACCATCTCCTGTGTCATGTCCGCAGCCTCTGAACACCTCCTGTATTCTGTCCGCAGCATCTGACCACCTCCTGTACCATGTCCGCAGCCTCTGAACACCTCCTGTACCATGTCCGCAGCCTCTGACCACCTACCATACCATGTCCGCAGCCTCTGACCACCTCCTGTACCATGTCCGCAGCCTCTGACCACCTCCTGTACCATGTCCGCAGCCTCTGACCACCTCCTGTACCATGTCCACAGCCTATGACCACCTCCTGTACCATGTCTTCAGCCTCTGACCACCTCCTGTACCATGTCCGCAGCCTCTGACCACCTTCTGTACCATGTCCGAAGCCTCTGACCACCTCCTGTACCATGTCCGCAGCCTCTGACCACCTCCTGTACCATGTCCCCAGCCTCTGATCACCTCCTGTACCATGTTCACAGCCTTTGAAAATCTCCTGTACCATGTCCACAGCCTCTAACCTCCTCCTGTACAATGTCAGCAGCCTCTAACCATCTCTTCTACCATGTCCGTAATCTCTGACAATCTCTTGTCTTTTATCATGTCTGCAGTCTCTGAGGGGGTGTCTGGAGAGGAGTCAAAAGTGGGAGCGCCATCGGGATGGGGATCACAGGAGAAGTCAGACATATGTGGAGTGTGGAGAGGAGACTACAGGATAAAACCAGAGCATTGTGCACCTAAGAGGAGGTCAATGACAGTGCTGCCAGGCCAGTCTGAAGGGGGGTCACTGATGTAAGGGGGAGTGAATATAATAATGTAAGGGGGCACTGATATAAAGGTTCCCCCTTATATCAGGACCCCCCTCCCTTCCTTAGTGCATTCACTCTGCGGAAGGTGGTCTCTGGTCACCAGAGTCCCCCCTACATCAGAGTTCCCGGAATTACCCTTTACATCAGTGTGCAGGATTTCCCCTTACAGTGCAAGGGGGAACTCTCTGGATGCTGATGTGAATGGGAGCTCTGATGTGTAAAGGGCAATGCTGCAGACCCTGATGTAAAGGGAAATGCAGTGGACTTTGATATAAGTTGGTCTCTAGTCACCAGAGCTCCTCCCCCTTATATCAGAGTTCCCCTTTAGATCATGATCTGCAAAATTCCCCTTTATGTCAGAGTTCCCCTGCCCTGTAAAGGAGAATTCTACAGACTCTGATGTAAGGAGGAACTCTTTGGTGGCTGGGTTATATTAACCTGACCTTCGTGTTAAATAGAGAAATATGGTTTTTGACTTTTGTTTAACTTAAACACATTGCTAAAAGTAGTATCTACATGTTTATAGTTTAAATATTGATATTTGTACTGTTTAGCACATAATACGGGGATTTTATGTACTTTTTTGCAATGTCAGTGGGGGGAGGGGGATTTTGGGTGAGTTCCCACACTTTTTCCCCAGGACTTGACCCCTGGCCTAATGCCTATAGATGTCCAAGGTAGTGAGCTACAACCATCACCTTCCTGCAGTAAACTAGAATAATGATACAATTGAAGCTTTAGTAGAGCTTCAGCATTTGCAGTATTTTAAAACTGCTACTTAGTGATGGACGAACATCGGACGGGGCAGTTCGCGAACGCGATCTGCGGACTTTCTCAAATTTTCGCGAACCACAAGTTTGCGGCGGACCCCATTCACTTTAATGGCAGGCAAACATTAAAAACCTCCAGGTCATATTTGCAGCCACAAAATACTTATTAGCTGTGCACACATAGTCCCACAGCATGGACACTGACATACCAGAAGTATTGCTATTGGAAAAGTTGCCATAAAAACAACACTGATGCGATTACAGAGATCGCATGTAATTCGGAGCGCACTGCTCCTTAAATTACATGCGATGTCTGTGCGGTGCAAATTCAGCCATACAGTTTGTATGGCTGAATTCGCACCGCAATCGCAGTGAACACGCACAGGACTCTTTTGTTGGTCCGCAGCAGAATCGGATCATATGGTGGTTCACACCAGTGCGATCCGATTCTGTGCGAACTGTCAGATCGCACTGCGATATGCGATCTGAACTGGGGGTGTTGTTATCTTTGAATTGTCACCCCCAGCGTATTGCATATGGCAGTGTGAACTGCTTGTGCTGTGGATGCGATGCGGGAACACGCAGTTATATTCGCAGTGTTCCCGCATCGCATCAGTGTGAACCGGCACTGACAATCTGTCCCTGCTCCCCACAGCAAACCTCGCCCTACACTCACAAAAGACAGAATATAGACAGTACACCTATACCAGTCCTTAAAAGGACTTTTGTGGACCTATCACTGTGCGATCTGTGTCACTGACAGTCTGTCCCTGCTCCCCACAGCAACCTCTCCATACACTGACAAAAGACAGAATATAGACACTTAGACAGTACACCTAAACCAGTTCTTAAAAGGACTTTTGTGGACCCTTTACCGAGCGATCTGTGTCACGAACAGTCTGTCCCTGCTCCACACAGCAAACCTCTCCTTACACTGACAAAAAGCAGAATGTAAAATGGCAGCCAGATCAGGTCTATTTATAAGGTAGGGGGTATGTCCATGCACTAAAATGTCTCAATTGGCTATCCTGTACCACCTGATGGATGTGTCATGGGTCAAAGTTCTTCACAATGTAAAAGAATATGGCGGCTGCGAACATCGCCATATGTTTGCATGATCGGCAGACAGCGAACGAGCAATGTTCGATGCAAACCACAAGGCCATCTCTACTGCTACTTTGCCTAGGACTGAGGCTTTCAGAGCAAAACATGAATGTTTAAACATGCAGTTCTTCTTTCTAATAAATCTTTATAATTTTACTCCATTTACTGTATAAGTAATACATTATTTGCAACATACATGATATTGTCAACAGTATTGGAACACGTGCCTTTACTCATTAAATGTAATGGTATCACAGTCTTAGTCTTGATCTGTAGGGTTCAATATTGTGTTTTCCAACCCTTTGCAGCTGTAACAGCTTCAACTCTTTTGGGAACGGTTGACTGTTCTTCCAGGAGAACAGTTGGAACAGGAAGGGGCCATCTACAAACAGTTTCCACAAAGTTGGGAGCAGAAAATTGTCTAAAATGTCTTGGTATGCTAACACCTTAAGAGTTCCCTTCACTGGAACTAAGGGGCCAAGCCCAACCTCTGAAAAACAACCCCAAACTATAATCCCCCCTCCACTAAATGATTTGGACCAGTGCAGAAAGCAAGATCCATAAAGACATGGATGAGCGAGTTTGGGGTGGAGGAATTTGACGGGACTGCACAGATTCCTGACCTCAACCAGACAGAACACCTTAGGGAGGAATTAGAGAGGAGACTGCGAGCCAGGCCTTCTCGTTCAACATCAGTGCCTGACCTCACAAATGTGCTTCTGGAAAAATGGTCAAACATCCCCATAGGAACTTTCATAAACCTTGTGGACAGCCTTCCCAGAAGAGTTAAAACTGTTATAGCTGCAAAGGTTGGGCCAACTCAATATTGAACCCTACAGACTAATGGGCCATACACACTATAAGATTTTCTGAAGACCTTTTCCATTTACCAAAACCAGATAATATGAGGTCAAACCTAAACACTTTCAATTTGTATGCAATCTGGCAGGCCCTTGCACTACATAGAAAAGGTAAATCTGAAGGAAAAAGTCTTCAGAAAATCTTATAGTGTGTATGGCCCTTTAGACTGGGATGACGTTAAAGTTCATGTGCCTGTGAAGGCAGATGTCCCAATACTTTTGACATTATAATGTATGTGCAATGAAAATTGGTCTTCAATAAAGACTGAGTAGTATATTTATTTGGTAACCTGTATTACCAAGTGCTAATTTTTAGAGAATCAGCACTCCAACATTTAGGTAATGTGAAAACATACGTACAGAACATTAAACTGATTACAAATTTTTTTCAAGCTTATTGATGAGACTTCTAGTCTGGAAAACATCCACCAATATTTCATGAGTAGGTGACATTAATGCAACAGGTGGCAGCACAATTCACAACGAGAGAAAAAGTCTTGGTAGAGACAGACAAACGGGAGGTAATAGGTCACCCTTATGTTTTCTGTATGCTCCTGACTGCAAGAAAATCAGAGAAATGTATTTTTATTACATTGAAGTGATATTATTAAAATTCACATGAAAACTTTAGTGTGAAAATCCTCCTAATAACATCTGCATATTGCAGATAGCACAAGCAAATTGTAAAAAAAGGAAATGATAAAAAACAGTATGCTAATATATTTGTGAAAGTTCTTAATTATCTAGGTCATGGCATGTCTAATAGCAGTTTAGCTCACTTAAAGTGTACCCAGTGAAGTGAGTAGCCTCATGTAATACAAAAAGATGTAACAAATCCTCCTTTATAAACTATACCTGTTCATCTGCAACCTCTCTCCTCTAGATCAGTTCAAAGTAGACAGATCAAAGGATCTTTCTCAGCAGTAAAAGGCAGGGGTGGTGATCTGACATCACATACACTGCACAAATAGAGCATGTAGTTTAGTGAAAGCTGAGTGGAGGGAAGGGATACACCCACTATACACAGTCTCATAGAGAAACATACACAAGGGAGGTTGTCAGTCACCTGTTATGTGCTGGAGAGGAGGGGTTGTCGCCTGAGATTCTGTTGTGTCAGCTTAAAGTGGTTGTAAACCCACTTTGATGACTTTTTTACCTATAGGTAAGCCTAAAATAAGGCTTACCTATAGGTGCTGTAAATATCTCCTAAACGTGCACCGTTTAGGAGATATTTACATTACATGCAGTCGATGACATCATCGGCGCATGCGCTCTGAAGAAACGGCCACCCGTGTCATGTCTTCAGAACCCTGTGCCGTGACTGGTGGCTCCCGTGCGAATGCGCGGGAGTGAGGTCACGCGGCTCCGGCCAATAATACTGCCAGAGTCCACAGACCCGGACAGAAGATGGGTGAAGATGGATGCAGCCAGCAGCAGGGACAATGCGGGCTTCGTTGCAGGAAAGTGTCACATAATGTGCTAGTATGCGATGCATACTAGCACATTATGCATTTACTTTGCTGGGGGGAAAAATACATTTTTTTTTGAAGAGTTCTACTTTTAACCTGTTAGGAGTGACTCATACTGATTGAAGAGGGAAGAGAGGGCAGGGAGAAATTACACTCGGTGCTTTGGATAGAGACAAGTATTCACTACAGAAGGATATGCTTTATTCATTTTGCATGTCAGAGGTTTACAACCACTTTAAATGGATTTGTTCTGTAATGTTGAACATGTTTTAAACACTGAACAAAATTATAAAAGCACAACTTTTGTTTTTGCCCCCATTTTTCATGAGCTGAACTCAAAGATGTAAGACATGTTCTATGTACATAAAAGGCCTATTTCTTTCAAATATTGTGCATGAATCTATCTAAATCTGTGTTAGTGAACACTTCTCCTTTGCCGAGATAATCCATTCACCTCACAGGTATGACATATCAAGATGCTGATTAGACAGCATGGATATGCCTTAGGCTGGCCACAATAAAGGCCACTCTAAAATGTTCAGGTTTTTTGTATTGGGGGTGTGTGTGTGTGTGTGGGGGGGGGAGGGGGTCCGAAGACCAGTCAGTATCTGGTGTGGCCACCATTTGCCTCACACAGTGCAACATGTCTCCTTCGCATAGAAATGATCAGGTTGTTGATCGTGGCCTGTGGAATGTTGGCGCACTCCTCTTCAATGGCTGTGCAAAGTTGCTGGATGATGGCAGGACCTGGAACACACTGTCGTATACGCCGATCCAGAGCATCCCAAACATGCTCAATGGGTGGCATGTCTGGTGAGTATGCTGCCAATGCAAGAACTGGGGTGTTTTCAGTTTCCAGGAATAGTGTACAGATCCTTGCAACAAGGGGCCGTGCATTTCATTGCTGCAACATGAGTTGATGGGCGTGGATGAATGGCACAACAATGAGCCTCAGGATCTCGTAACAGTATCTCTGTGCATTCAAAAAGCCATCAATAAAATGCACCTGGATTGGTTGTCCATAACATGCGCCTGATTATACCATAACCCCCACCGCCACCATGGGCCACTCGATCCACAATGTTGACATCAACATACTGCTCACCCACACAACGCCATACACGCTGTCTGCCATCTACGTGGTACAGTGAAAACAGGGATTCATTCGTGAAGAGAACACCTCTCCAAAGTGCCAGACACCATCGAAAGGGAGCATTTTCCCACTCAAGTCGGTTAGGGCGACAAACTTTAGTCAGGTCAAGACCCTGATGAAGATGACGAGCATGCAGATGAGCTTCCCTGAGATGGTTTCTGACAGTTTGTGCAGAAATTCTTTGGTTATACAAACCGATTGTTGCAGCAGTTGTCCAGGTAGCTGGTCTCAGATGATCTTGGAGGTGAGGATGCTGGATGTGGAGGTCCTGGGCTGGGACCAGTGGTGGCTGGTGCTCAATTTTTTTTTTTTTTGGGGGGGGGGGGGCACAAAAAGAAAAATGTAATAGGTATTGCTTTGTGGCAAAAAACGCGGTAAAAAAATGCGTGACTTTGAGGTCATGCTACAGGCATGGCACAGGTGATGGTATAGGCATGGCACAGGTGATGGTACAGGAGATGGTAAAGGCATGGCACAGGTCATGGTAAGGGCATGGCACAGGTGATGGTACAGGCATGGCACAGGCATGGCACAGGTGATGGTATGGGCATGGCACAGATGATGGTATAGGCATGGCACAGGTGATGGTATAGGCATGTCACAGGTCATGGTACAGGAGATGGTATAGGCATGGCACAGGTCTTGGCACAGGTGATGGTACAGGCATGGCACAGATGATGGTATAGGCATGGCACAGGTCATGGTACAGGTATGTCACAGGTCATGGTAAGGGCATGGCACAGGTGATGGTACATGCATGTCACAGGTGATGGTATAGGCATGTCAGAGGTCATGGTAAGGGCATGTCACAGGTCATGGCACAGGTCATGACACAGGCATGCCACATGTCATGGTGCAGGCATGTCACAGGTCATGGTAAGGGCATGGCACAGGTCATGGTAAGGGCATGGCACATGTCATGGTAAGGGCATGGCACAGGTCATGGCACAGGCATGCCACAGGTCATATCACAGGTCATGGTACAGGCATGTCACAGGTCATGGTACAGGCATGTCACAGGTCATGGCACAGGCATGTCACAGGTCATGTCACAGGTCATGGCACAGGTCATGGCACAGGTCATGGTACAGGCATGTCACAGGTCATGTCACATGCATGTCACAGGCATGTCACAGGTCATGGCACAGGTCATGGCACAATTCATGTCACAGGTCATGTCACAGGCATGTCACAGGTCATGACAAAGGTATTTCACAGGTCATGGCACAGGTCATGTCACAGGCATGGCACAGGTCATGGCACAGGTAATGTCACAGGTCATGTCACAGGTCATGGCACAGGCATGTCACAGGTCATGTCACAGGTCATGGCACAGGCATGTCACAGGTCATGTCACAGGTCACGGTACAGGCATGGCACAGGCATGCCACAGGTCATGGCACAGGTCATGGTACAGGCATGTCACAGGTCATGGCACATGTATGTCACATGTCATGTCAAGGATCATGTCACAGTTCATGGTACAGGCATGTCACAGGTCATGTCACAGGCCATGTCTCAGGTCATGTCACGGGCCATGTCACAGGTCATGTCATGTCACAGTTCATGGTACAGGCATGTCACAGGTCATGGCACAGGTATGTCACAGGTCATGTCACAGGTCATGTCACAGGCATGTCACAGGTCATGGTACAGGCATGTCACAGGTCATGTCACAGGAATGTCACAGGTCATGTCACAGGTCATGGTACAGGCATGTCACAGGTCATGTCACAGGCATGTCACAGGTAATGTCACAGGCATGTCACAGGTCATGGTACAGGCATGTCACAGGTCATGTCACAGGTCATGGTACAGGCATGTCACAGGTCATGTCACAGGTCATGTCAGAGGTCATGCCACAGGCATGTCACAGGTCATGTCACAGGCATGTCACAGGTCATGTCACAGGCATGTCACAGGTCATGTCACGGTCATGTCACAGGTCATGTCACAGGTCATATCAGAGGTCATGTCACAGGCATGTCACAGATCATGTCACAGGTCATGGCACAGGTCATGTCACAGGTCATGGTACAGGCATGTCACAGGTCATGGCACAGGCATGTCACAGGTCATGGCACAGGTATGTCACAGGTCATGCCACATGTCATGTCACAGGCAATGTCACAGGCATGTCACAGGTCATGTCACAGGTCATGTCACAGGTCATGTCACAGGTCATGTCACAGGTCATGGCACAGGCATGTCACAGGTCATGGCACATGTATGTCACATGTCATGTCACAGGCCATGTCACAGGTCATGTCACAGGTCATGTCACAGGTCATGTCACAGGTCATGGTACAGGCATGTCACAGGTCATGGCACAGGTATGTCACGGGTCATGTCACAGGTCATGTCACAGGCATGCCACAGGTCATGTCACAGGTCATGGCACAGGCATGTCACAGGTCATGGTACAGGCATGTCACAGATCATGGCACAGGTATGTCAAAGGTCATGTCACAGGTCATGTCACAGGTCATGTCACAGGTCATGTCACAGGCATGTCACAGGTCATGTCACAGGCATGTCACAGGTCATGTCACAGGTCATGTCACAGGTCATGTCACAGGTCATGTCGCAGGCATGTCACAGGTCATGTCACAGGCATGTCACAGGTCATGTCACAGGTCATGTCACAGGCATGTCACGGTCATGTCACGGTCATGTCACGGGCATGTCACAGGGCATGTCACAGGGCATGTCACAGGGCATGTCACAGGCATGTCACAGGTCATGTCACAGGCATGTCACAGGTCATGTCACCGGTCATGTCACAGGCATGTCACAGGTCATGTCACAGGTCATGTCACAGGTCATGGCATTGCTGCATCGGCTTCAATTACTTACCTGCTCTCCTGGGCTGGCTCGCTGACTCGACCGTGACAGTCAATCCACACTCACACTGCCTGCAAGACGTCCACGGCGCGCTGCTCCTCTCCTCCTCGTCGAGTCCTCTTCGTTCTTCTGACGGCGGCAGGAAGGTGAGTGGCTTCTCCTCTCCTCAAGACTCCTCTTCGTTCTGCGGTGGCTGGAACCGGTGGAAAGGTGACGGTGAGTGACTGACGCACGCACCGGCACTGCCCCCAACTACGTCAGCAGAGATGTCCTGAATCATGATTGGTCCAGGCTGGAGTCTGGACCAATCATTAGCCAGAACCGAACTAGTGGGGAGTATCGGGGCGCATTGCTTGCGCCCCGGTGACACCCAGAACGGCCACCAATCGGCGCCTCTGCCTGGGCCCACATGGGATGTCAAACCCCACCCCCCCATAGCCAGCAATAAGTCCGGCTCCTCGTAGTGGACCAAATGGTAATTTTTTTTTCTTTGAAGACAATTTTTTTTTTATTATGGGGGGAGGGGGGTGGCCCCAATATTTGAGAGAAATAGGCCTTTTGGGTACATAGAAAAAGTCTTAGATCTTTGAGTTCATCTCATGAAAAATTGGGGCAAAAACAAAAGTGTTGCGTTTATGATTTTGTTCAGTGTATTTATCCTAGACATTTCTGTTCTAACATTTCTACCCCTGCATTTTGAAAATTCACGACATCTTTACCTTGGAATTTTGACAACAATTAACACCTTCAGCCATGTAAATTGAAGGATTAGCAGTTAAGACTAGTGTTGGGTGAACGATTCGGTCCGAGCATGATTTCGAGCTAATCATTGGCTGTTCGGCCCATTCGTCCAACATCTGAATTTGCAGGGTGTTTGGTGGGTGATCCCTCCTCCATGCTGGACAGTGCATTTCGCGTCCTGATTGGGCAAAGCTTTGCAGTATAAGCTGGTTTTTAGGAAGCAGTGCCAGAAAAAAGTGTCAAAAAGTAATAAAAACACAGAGAAAGAACAGTGTCCCACGAAGTAAATCTATTGACAATCACGTCGCACCCGAACGATAAAAAAAAAACAAAAATGATTTGGCCATCTATGAAGGCTGCTGCCTACTGCTGGCTTCACCGCTTGACATTTCCTATATAGGTATGGGGCGGAGCCACCTGGCAACGTCACCTGGTGGCACCGCCCCCTTTGGACATTGTCTGACATCCACTGACTCGGAACCGGAAGCTGTGCAGAGAGAGAGCCAGAAGCTGTGCTGTGTGTGTGTGCGGACGAGCGGAGTGCGGCGTGCGGCGTCCGGCGAGGGAGCCGTGCGCTGTGCTGAACCGGGTGCGGTGCTGTGGGTGTGCGAGGAGGAAGAGGAGCTGCGGGAGGCCAGAGCGGGAGCGAGGGACCGGTATCTTGTGACCGAGCAGCGGCGGCGGACGGCCAGAAGGAGGGAGCGACAGCAGCAGGGACGTGAGTAGGATACCGGAAGCCGGGCGCGGGTGCAGTGGACCCCAGGGACTGGGACAGAGAGGGCAGAGAGCGGTGGTGGTGGCGGTGGATGGACACGCACGATACTGAGGAGAGTGTTCCCGGGAGGAGGAGAAGAGGAGGAGGGGACCATCCCCAGTGTGTAAGGCAGCAGCAACAGCTGCAAGCAAGGCAGGGAAGAGAGAGCTGTGTGAACCAATAGCAGCGGCGAGGACAAGGACCTGACAGGACCTGACTGGGGACGTAAGGTAACAACTGATCAGCTGGTGGGGTGACTAAAAGCACAACACTACTAGCAATACAGGTTGTAAAGGGGCTGCTATCTGCTTAAAACTACTCTGCAACTGATCTGCGACCGATTGACTGCTCTGCGACCGATTGACCGCTCTGCGACTGACTGGCCGCTCTGCGACCGACTGACCGCTCTGCGACCGACTGACCGCTCTGCGACTGTCTGACTGCGCTGTGACTGACTGCTCTGCGACTGTCTGACTGTGCTCTGCGACTGACTGACAGTGTTCTGTGACCGACCGACTGGTGAAGATCTTTGGACGGGTGAGTATCCTTGCGACTGGTGAGGATCTTTGGACGGGTGAGTATCTTTGCGACTGGTGAGTATCTTTGCGACTGGTGAGTATCTCTGCGACTGGTGAGATTCTTAGCGACTGGGAGTAACTTGCGATTGGTGAGTATCTTGCGTCTAGTGAGTATCTTTGCATCTGAGGTATCTTTGCGACTGGTAAGTAAGTGAGTGTTGTGCAACTGAGTGTCAAGTGAGTGAAGCGGAGTACCAGAGGGTGAGAAGGTAGAGTTAGGAAGCCAGGAAATAGCCACATAGGATACACTTAAATTACTGAATCCCCATTAGATTAGATAGTAGGTACAGTGCCTGGCGGGTGTGGAGATGCGACTCGGTGTACATCTTGTGATATGTATGCGTTCCTCGGACATGTGATCGAGGGTGAATACAAATGCGCAAAATGTAAGCAAGTTGCTTCCCTGGAAGCTCAGGTCCTGAATCTAGGGAGGCAGCTGGCAACACTGAGACGAATGTCCATACCGGAGGAGAGCCAGGATCGTACCAGTCAGGTGCAGGCAGGGGTCTGCACAGAGGTGGGCGGAGTATCGGAGGTGCAGGCATCAGAGCAGAGTAGAGGGGTGACAGTTAGGAGGGGTAGAAGGGAACAAGGCAAGGAGGCTGATCCTGGACTGGAGCACCCCAACAGATACGCCCCATTGTGTGATGTTGGGGAAACCAGTCAGGGACCAGCATTGCTGGAGCAGAGCGACGCCCCTAGCTGCCAGGGGAAGAACTCCTCCAGTAAGGCCGGAAGAAAGGGAAAGGAAAGACAGGTGCTGGTGGTAGGGGACTCAATTATTAGAAGGACAGATAGTGTAATCTGTGACAAAGACCGTGTGTGCCGAACAGTCTGTTGTTTGCCGGGCGCTCGGGTTCGGCACATCGCGGATCGGGTGAGCAGATTATTGGGTGGGGCTGGGGAAGACCCAGCTGTCATGGTACACGTGGGTACCAATGACATAGGCAGAGGAAGATGGAGAGTCCTAAACGATTTCAGGGACTTAGGCGCTAAGTTGAGGAGAAGGACCTCCAAGGTAGTATTTTCCGAAATACTACCTGTACCTCGAGCCGCACCAGAGAGGCAGCGGGAGATTAGGGAAGTTAACGAGTGGCTGAGAAGCTGGTGTAGTAAGGAGGGTTTCGGGTTCCTGGAGAACTGGGCCGACTTCTCAGTCGGCCACCGGCTCTTTGGTAGGGACGGATTGCACCTAAATGGGGTGGGTGCAGCCGTACTGGGTGAGAGGATGGCCAAAAAGTTAGAGGGGCTTTTAAACTAGGGAATGGGGGGGAGGTTACAGATGTAGAATTAGCCAGCGGTAAGCAAGTTTCAGAGGGCAGAAATGGGGGCATTAGCGGTAGGGTGTTCGGAGCTCCTATACCCAGGGTGGGTATGGGGAAAAATCAAGAGAGTAGCCTAAAAACATTAAATGAGGATATATGTAACCGGTCAAAATTAAGAGGTTTGTATACCAATGCCAGAAGCCTGGCCAACAAGATGGGAGAGCTGGAGCTGCTGATGTTTGAGGAGGACTTAGATTTTGTGGGGATAACAGAGACTTGGTTTGACAGCTCTCATGACTGGATGGCGACCATTCAGGGGTATTCCCTTTATCGCAGAGATAGAGAGGGTAAAAAAGGGGGAGGGGTATGTCTGTATATTAAGAACAGTATACAGGTAAATATGAGGGATGATATTAATAATGGAGCTAAGGACGAGGCAGAATCCCTATGGGTAGAGCTTCAAAGGGAAGGCACGTGGGGAAGGTAATATTGGATGTATGCTATAGGCCCCCCAACCAGAGGGAGGAGGGGGAGGCGGACCTCATTTTACAGATAGGATTGGCAGCAAGGACGGGAAACGTCATTATAATGGGGGACTTTAATTATCCAGATATAGACTGGGCAGAAGGAACCGCACACTCAGCCAAGGCTAGGCAGTTCCTAAATGTTTTGCAGGACAATTTCATGGGTCAGATGGTGAATGCACCGACGAGAAAAGATGCGGTACTTGACCTGCTGATTACCAACAATTCAGGCCTGATCACGGATATAGAAATACGGGACAACTTAGGAAACAGTGACCATAGGTCAATAAGTTTCAGTATTAATTACAGTTATAGGAAGCAGAGGGGTAATATAAGGACGCTGAATTTCAAAAGAGCCAATTTCCCAAAACTGCGCTCGCTGCTAGAAAATATCAAATGGGATAGAACCCTGGGAACAAAGAACACGGAGGAAAAATGGGAGTGCTTCAAGAGCATACTTAACAAGGGGATTGACCAGTGCATTCCAAAGGGAAATAAATTTAAAAGAGCAAAATTAAACCCTGGGTGGCTAAACTCCAACATAAAAATGCATATTAGTGCTAAAGAAAAGGCCTTCAAAAAATACAAGACTGAGGGGTCATTGGCAGCATTTAATCATTACAAAGAGTGTAATAAGAAATGTAAAGGCTAAATCAGGGCGGCTAAAATAGAACACGAGAGACATATAGCGGAGGAGAGTAAAAAGAACCCCAAGAAGTTCTTTAAGTATATAAACAGTAAGAAAGCGAGGCCAGAACACATTGGCCCCATAAAAAATGACAAAGGTAATATGGCCACTGAGGACAAAGAAAAGGCGGAAGTGTTAAATCATTTCTTCTCTTCAGTCTTCACAAAAAGAATCGGGGGGCTACACGAACCTAGCTTGTAAGGCCGAACTAAACAACACACCTCAGGAAATGCCGCCATGGCTAACAGAATTTAGACTTAGAACTAAACTAGAGAAACTTAACATAAATAAATCACGGGGACCGGATGGCTTGCACCTGAGGGTTCTTAAAGAGCTCAGCCAGGTGATTGCCAGACCCTTATTCTTGATCTTTAAGGATAGTTTACAGATGGGTATGGTGCCAGCTGATTGGAAAAAAGCCAACGTGGTACCAATATTTTAAAAGGGGCCCGAGGTGTATCCCGGGGAACTATAGGCCGGTCAGCCTAACATCTGTAGTCTGCAAGATTTTGGAGGGGATATTAAGGGACCATATACAAGACTTTAGTAATGAAAACTGTATTATTAGTAGCAATCAGCATGGATTTATGAAAAATCGTTCTTGCCAAACCAATCTATTAACCTTCTATGATGAAGTGAGCTGCCACCTAGATAAAGGTAAGCCGGTGGATGTGGTGTATCTGGACTTTGCAAAGGCCTTTGACACCGTTCCCCACAAACGCTTACTGTACAAACTAAGGAAGGTAGGTATGGATCATAAGGTGAGTACCTGGATAGAGAACTGGCTCCAGGGGAGAGTCCAGAGGGTGATGATTAATGGGGAGTACTCGGATTGGGCGGTTGTGGAAAGTGGGGTCCCCCAGGGTTCGGTCCTGGGACCAATCCTGTTTAATTTATTCATAAATGATCTAGAGGAGGGGATATCTAGTACAATCTCAGTATTTGCAGATGATACTAAACTAGGCATGCCAATATCTTCTATGCAGGATGTGGAAACCTTACAAGCAGACCTGAACAAAATAACGGGGTGGGCAACTACATGGCAGATGAGGTTTAATGTTGAAAAATGTAAAGTAATGCACTTGGGGGTCAAAAACCAGAAAGCAAGCTACTCACTAGGGGGGGAACCTCTGGGTGAGTCTAAGATGGAAAAAGACTTGATGGTACTGGTAGACAACAGGCTTGGCAGTGGCATGCAATGCCAAGCTGCTGCAAGTAAAGCCAACAGAATACTGGGATGTATAAAAAAGGGGATTCACTCCAGAAATAAAGAGATTATTCTCCCTCTCTACAAGACTCTGGTCCGGCCACATCTGGAGTATGCTGTCCAGTTCTGGGCACCGGTCCTCAGGAAGGATGTGCTGGAATTGGAAAGAGTCCAGAGAAGGGCAACAAAAATAATTAGGGGAATGGAGGACATCAGCTATGAGGAAAGGCTGCAAGCACTGAACCTATTCTCTCTGGAGAAGAGAAGATTGAGGGGGGATATGATATCAATGTACCAATACTGTACTGGCAACCCTGGCATAAGGAACAAACTATTCAGAGTAAGGGAATACAATAAGACGCGTGGCCACTCACTAAAACTAGAGGAAAGGCGGTTTAACCTTAAAGTGCGTAAGGGGTTCTTCTTTGTAAGAGTGGTAAGGATGTGGAATTCTCTTCCACAAGCAGGCGTATTAGCAGGGAGCATTGATAGTTTCAAAAAACTGTTAGATGGTCACCTTAGAGACCACAACATACAGGGGTATACAATGTACGGTTAAAAGCAAACACACACACACATATCATAGGTTGAACTGGATGGACTGTTGTCTTTTTTCAACCTCACTAACTATGTAACTATGTAACTATGTAATTGTCGACCGAGCACGCACCAGTTTATGACGTCCCAAGGGGGCGGTGCCACCAGGTGACGTTGCCAGGTGGCTCCGCCCCTTACCTATATAATTATTGTCAAACAGGGGAGCCTGCAGTAGGCGGCCAGCCTTGATAGATGGCGGGAGCGTTTTTGTTTTTTTATTTTTCGGGTGCGGCGGGTGGTGTGATTGAGGATGGATTTACATCAGTGAACACTAATTTTTTTTTTTTAAATAAAGGAATTTTCAAAAACTGTCCCTGTGTTTTTATTACTTTTTGACACTTTTGTGGTTAATGGGTAGGGGTACTATGTACCCCATACTCATTCACATGGAGGGGGATGTGATCTGGGTGCCCCCTTGTTAAAGGGGACTTCCAGATTCTGATTAATCCCCTGCCCGCAGACCCCCACAACCACGAGCCACGTTTGTGGGGATGAGGCCCTTGTCCCCATCAACATGGGAACAAGGTGCTTTGAGGTGGGGGGGCAGAGCCCCCTCTGCTCCAAAGCAACTGCCTCCCATGTTGAGGGTATTTTGCCTGATCTGGCTTAACGGGGGGGGGGGGGGGGTGGGCGCTCGCTCATCTCCCCATTTCCTGACCGGCCAGGCTGCATGCCCAGATAAGGGTCCGGTATGGATTTTGGGGGGGGGGACCCTATGCCATTTTTTTAAAAAATTGGCATGGGGTTCCCCTTAAAATCCATACCAGACCCAAAGGGCCTGGTATGAACTGGGGGGGGGGGGGGGGGACCCCACACCATTTTTTTTTTTTTTCCAATAGCCAGGTGCTGGCAAATGCAACAGCGAGTCATTTTAAATGTTATTTGACTTGTTTTTTTATTTTTATTTAGAAAAGTAATTTCTGCTGCAGCATGTTCTATGCATGCTATAGATGCACCAATTTACAGGCACACTAAGGGGACCCTCCAGGCACCAAATGTATTTTCTTTGATAAATGTCCCCACGGGCAGTACCTGGAACCCCATACCCCTTTTATGGTCAATTGCTTACATTTAAGTCTTCAAAATGGGCACTTTAGATTTTTCCGGTTCAGCCCACATAGACTTCAATGGGGTTTACCGTTTGGGTTAGAACTTTTCCCCTGTTTTGGAGTTCTACTGAGAACCGAACAGGAGGGTGTTTGGCCCATCTCTAGCTAAGACATTTTCCTGACACTAAGATGAAATTACCTGATGTAATTTCCTTCTTGTGCAAGAGACATTTTGGAGCTATTAGTGGGTGTTACAAGGAATACTTAATTGCATTTTTACATTAGTAGTGAACAGTGGTTCCCAAAATACCATATCATACCCTCATATCATATAATCAAAAAGGATTTTCTGTATAAGGGTGTCCTGGTGCTCTACAAATATGGATGAAAAATAGCAGCCCATATTATTTAGATGTGATTTGAAACTTGAGTATTCATTTTGAGTGAACTGTCCTGGCAAAGTCTTTAGAAAAAGAACATACCTACCCCTATCAATGTAAACATTTAAATGCCTAAAATGTATCTAGAATTTTAGAATTTAGAATGTATCTCACCAAAATGTAAACCCCTATATTTGTATTTTAACTTTAAAGAGATTGTAAAGGCAGAAGGTTTTTTTTTTATCCTAACGCATTCTATGCATTAGGATAAAAAACCTTCTGTGTGCAGCAGCCCCCCTAAGGCCTCATGCACACTGAAGGTTATCAAAACGTTAGTAGAAAGATGTAGCTGTAGAAGGTGTTTTTAAGATTTTTTGCAATAGCGTTTTTCAGCGTTTTTTTAGCTTTTTTTTTCAGCTGTAGCATATTTTAGCTTTTTTTTTTTTTTTTTTTTTTTTTAGCAAAACCTTACTCCCACAAAAGCCTATGGCTCAAAAACGTTGATAAACACTGAATAGCCACAATTTCTGGCGTTTTTCAGTGTTTTTTAGCGTTTTTTAGCTTTTATCAGAGTTAGAGCGATTTTACAGCTGAAAAACGCCTCCTAAAACCCACTAGTTGTGGGTTTTTTTTTTTTACAGCCAGAAAACACCCCTGCCAAAACCTGCAGATAACAGCCTATGTGTGCTTGGACAACATAGGATAACATGCTGGGGAGTTTACAGGCTGCAGAAAAAAATGTCTGACGCCAAAAACAGCAGCTGTAAAAACGTCCAGTGGGCATGGGGCCTAATACTTACTTGAGTTCCCTTTCGAACCAGCGGTGTCTACGAATGACTCTGCCACCTGGGACTCTCCCTCCTGATTGGCTGAGTCACAGCAGCGGTGCCATTGACTTCCGCTGCTGTCAATCAAACTCAGTTAGCCAATTAGGAGAGAGAGAGAGGGGGCGGGGCTGAACCACATCTCCATGTATGAATGGATACACTGAGCTGCGGCTCGGCTTGGGTGCCCCCATAGAAAACTGCTTGCTGTCGGGGCATTTGGCAGGAGGGAGGGGCCAGGAGCTCCAGCCAGGGACCCGCGAAGAGGAGGATCTGGGCTTCCCTGTTCAAAATCATTACACAGAGCTGGTAAGTATAACATGTTTGTTATTTTAATAGAAAAAACAAAGAGACTTTAGTATCACTTTAAGGACTGTACATATGTTTGAGAAAGTAATGAACAAAGCAAAGCAAACGCTTTCTGGATTTGTTCCATACATAAACAGTACACAGACTGTATACAGTACTTTTACATTTCTAAGAAATCCTGCCAGGCTTAGGGTGAATTACAAGTTTTTTTTTTTTTTATAACAATTTACAACATGCCGCATGTTTCATTTTTTTACAATGTAGTAAAGGGAGAGTTTTCCTTTAAATATTCCTACTTCCCATACACACATTACTTTTAGGAGGCTGGCATTAGTTAATTTGTGATGACATCTGGCTGTTGGCCACAGCAAAAATTGATGGTCCTAAGTCACAAATATGTCAGCAGTGATAAATTCTTGTTACACTTTAATCTTTTTTCATTTGATGTAACATCAAAGAATAGCATCACAGGCAGAAAGAGACTTTGAACAAATTAAAGGATAAAAAGACTCTGATCTGACAGATTACATTATTGCCACTGTGATATTGAAAGTAACCTTATTACTTATCAAGTATTAGGTGAGAACACTCATTATGTATGTTGATTTACTGTATTATACAATAACATACAATATTAACACAGTACATAAATATATTAAGGAGATGATGGCATAAGAAGATCACACAATAAAGCGCTAAAATTGAGGGTTTTTGTAACATCCATATAAACATATGGTATCGGAAACAGCTCAGCATGAATTAATATGAATGAAAATACTTTTTTTCCCTTCGTCTTCATCCTTATGACACTTAACATACTCTGATAAGCTAATGATTAGTTTCTCTCTTTCCCTTCTTTAGGCTTTGAAGAAAATTAATGCACAAACACTTCCTGTAAGACTAATAAACACAAACTACATTTTTTTCTTTTTACTGAGGATGAGAAGGCTTTATGCATTTTGCAGTGTCTGCAGATTGCAGGCATATGGATGTTAACTTGCTTCAAATATGGAATTAAATGAAAAAAAGAAAATGATTGGAAATCGGGTACAACATGCAAATATATTTTTAGAAAATTATCTTCAATAAAATAGGTCATTTAGTGTCCTTTTTTTAATTCATGCCTACAAATTTTACATCATCATAATGAATTAATCTGTTTGCCTCATATAAAGATGTATAAAAGAGCAAACCACAATTAGGAATATTAATCTGGCAATTTTATTATGGATTAAACATGATTTGTTAGTGCCTCTACAAACAGATTTGCAGATTTGTTTCCTTTTTAACCAAGCATTTCCCATTGTAATTGTGTACATATCAGCGTTCTTTAAATGGAAACTATTATATACTTTTATATACAGTTCTATAGAACAATTTAGGAAACCTTTGTTGTATATCAGGTTTTTTTTTTTTCAATAAACACAATCTTTGTTTTACAGTTAAACATTTAAGTTATGACAAAGGATTTCCAGGGAAGTATGGATAAGCTAAAAAGACAGTTGTCTTCATTGAGTCTCAGTTTGTCTAACTGAAACTTTGAACTGAGCCATCCAATAACAGACAAGGCACTGTGATGTGTCATTCACTTTTGCATATGTTCAGTCCACAGTTCTGCCAGAATAGTTCATATTCCCATCGCACACCTTCCTGGATATACAGTGCATTGCGAAAGTATTCGGCCCCCTTGAACTTTTCGACCTTTTGCCACATTTCAGGCTTCAAACATAAAGATATAAAACTGTAATTTTTTATGAAGAATCAACAACAAGTGGGACACAATCATCAAGTGGAATGAAATTTATTGGATATTTCAAACTTTTTTAACAAATAAAAAACTGAAAAATTGGGCGTGCAAAATTATTCAGCCCCCTTAAGTTAATACTTTGTAGCGCCACTTTTTGCTGCGATTACAGCTGTAAGTCGCTTGGGGTATGTCTCTATCAGTTTTGCACATCGAGAGACTGAAATTTTTGCCCACTCCTCCTTGTAAAACAGCTCGAGCTCAGTGAGGTTGGATGGAGAGTGTTTGTGAACAGCAGTTTTCAGTTCTTTCCACAGATTCTCGATTGGATTCAGGTCTGGACTTTGACTTGGCCATTCTAACACCTGGATATGTTTATTTGTGAACCATTCCATTGTAGATTTTGCTTTATGTTTTGGATCATTGTCTTGTTGGAAGACAAATCTCCATCCCAGTCTCAGGTCTTTTGCAGACTCCATCAGGTTTTCTTCCAGAATGGTCCTGTATTTGGCTCCATCCATCTTCCCATCAATTTTAACCATCTTCCCTGTCCCTGCTGAAGAAAAGCAGGCCCAAACCATGATGCTGCCACCACCATGTTTGACAGTGGCAATGGAGTGTTCAGGGTGATGAGCTGTGTTGCTTTTACGCCAAACATAACGTTTTGCATTGTTGCCAAAAAGTTCGACTTTGGTTTCATCTGACCAGAGCACCTTCTTCCACATGTTTGGTGTGTCTCCCAGGTGTTTGTGGCAAACTTTAAACAACACTTTTTATGGATATCTTTAAGAAATGGCTTTCTTCTTGCCACTCTTCCATTAAAGGCCAGATTTGTGCAGTATACGACTGATTGTTGTCCTATGGACAGAGTCGCCCACCTCAGCTGTAGATCTCTGCGGTCCATCCAGAGGGATCATGGGCCTCTTGGCTGCATCTCTGATCAGTCTTCTCCTTGTATGAGCTGAAAGTTCAGAGGGAGGGCCAGGTCTTCGTAGATTTGCAGTGGTCTGATACTCCTTCCATTTCAATATTATCGCTTGCACAGTGCTCCTTGGGATGTTTAAAGCTTGGGAAATCTTTTTGTATCCAAATCCGGCTTTAAACTTCTCCACAACAGTATCTCGGACCTGCCTGGTGTGTTCCTTGTTTTTCATGATGCTCTCTGCGCTTTAAACGGACCTCTGAGACTATCACAGTGCAGGTGCATTTATATGGAGACTTGATTACACACAGGTGGATTATATTTATCATCATTAGTCATTTAGGTCAACATTGGATGATTCAGAGATCCTCACTGAACTTCTGGAGAGAGTTTGCTGCACTGAAAGTAAAGGGGCTGAATAATTTTGCACGCCCAATTTTTCAGTTTTTTATTTGTTAACAAAGTTTGAAATATCCAATAAATTTTGTTCCACTTCATGATTGTGTCCCACTTGTTGTTGATTCTTCACAAAAAATATAGCCTTAAAGCTTTATATCTTTATGTTTGAAGCCTGAAATGTGGCAAAAGGTCGCAAGGTTCAAGGGGGCCAAATACTTTGGCAAGGCACTGTAGGCACATCTGTTGTGGGTGCTGCAGCGATCACCAGCTGGACACTAGATCAATCACGAAGGCAGGTCACATGCCTGACAAAGGGGTCCTGTGTGACTCTGAAACATTGCACCTATCCTGATGTAATCCTTTTGCAATATAAAGTTTCTTCAGACTGCTGTGCAAGATCCATGGTGTGCTGGTGAATATGTATGCATCACAGTTCTGCTAG
The DNA here is from genome assembly GCF_965119305.1 of Pelophylax lessonae. Classification (NCBI taxonomy): domain Eukaryota; kingdom Metazoa; phylum Chordata; class Amphibia; order Anura; family Ranidae; genus Pelophylax; species Pelophylax lessonae. Next base: position 299,733,290 of record NC_138772.1, read on the forward strand.
GGTTGGAGCTGCCCAGACTGGGCTGTGACAGCTCTCAAAGACACCAACACACTGTAGCTGGCATCTCTCCCTGGCCACAAGTGAGCAGAGAAGCAGTCATGCATCAAGGGAGGTGATGGCTAGAACACAGGTACTGTGAAAGGACTGCAATTAGAGCCCCAGGCACTGGAGGAGAGCCCTGTCCACCCCAGGATACAGAGGTACTGTGATTGGCTGCAGGGTAGCCTGGGAGTGGAAGGTTAAAATAGAAAACACCCTAACCCATAAGATAAAGCCCAGGGATTGGGTAAAAGTGGTTACAGAAATGGCTTACAATATTGCATTTTATTAGCCAAATTTATTTAGATAGAGTAGAAAAAACAAAAGAGTAAAAGCAATATAAAAAAGTACTCTATAATAGAAACACACAGTGCTTACTTCACCATAACAAAAACAAACAAAAAAAAAAAAAAAACACACCATAAAGTGCATATAAAAACAATGTTCACAAAAATAAACGTATGGACGTCTAGCCTGTAAATATGTATCACAGAAATCTAGCGTGGACAACTAACCACATCTAGAATTAGAAAACAATATATCTAGCTGGGAAGTGTGATACATATATGCCCCATGTAAAAAAAATATGTGCAGCGCTTAACATATGAAATGATAACATCAAAGTCTATATAAGTTCATACCATATGGTTCGCGTGTAATGTAGAATCTCAGCACCAGCTTCAGTGTGAAAGATGAATGCACACAACACCACGGTGAAGGCCAATCAGCTCACCAGATGGTGTAGACCCTTAAGTTATGGAGGGGATCAAAAAACAGCTTTTAGCTATTATACTGAAAATCCCCATCCACAGTATGTTTTAGATCAAAGATAATCTGGAATACCCTCAAAACCATGCAAAGTAATGAAATAAGTAGCTGTACCTTAGGATATTCACCATGAATTCCACATCTCATGACAAACATGCACATCCGCGGATAGTGTCATTAAACCCATTCAGTATATACACTATGGGGTGGATTTACTAAAACTAGAGAGTGCAAAATCTGGTGCAGCTGTGCATGGTAGCCAATGAGCTTCCATCTTCAGCTTGTTCAGTTAGGCTTTGACATAGAAAACTGGAAGCTGTTTGGTTACTATGCAGAGTTGCACCAGATTTTGCACTCTCCACTTCTAGGAAATCATTTGCCTCTGCCATCTATAGGCACAGGCCTACTGCGTCAAGAGATAAATCCAGCCTTATATTTCCAAAAGTATTGGGACATCTGCCTCTACACGCACATGAACTTTAATAGTATTCCAGTCTTAGTCAGTAGGGTTTCATATTGAGTTGGCCCACCCATTGCAGCTATAGCAGCTTCAACTTCTCTGGGAACACTGTCCACAAGGTTTAGGATTGTGTTTGTGGGAATGTATGACTATTGTTCCAGAAGCACATTTGTGAGGTCAGGCACTGATGTGGATGAGAAGGTCTGGCTCATAGTCTCCGCTCAAATTCATCCCAAAGGTGTTCTATCAGTTTGAGGTCAGGACTCTGTGCAGGCCAGTCAAGTTCCTCCATTCCCAAACTGTTCCCACAAAATTGGGGGTGTGAAATTGTCCAAAATGTCTTGGTAGGCTGATGCCTTAAGAGCTCCCTCCGTTGGAACCATTGGGCCAAGCCCAACCCCTGAAAAACAACCCCACATCATAATCCCCTCCTCCAAATGATTTGGACCAATGTACAAAGCAAGGTCCATAAAGGACATGCACAGAGTCCTGACCTTAACCCTAAAAAAACACTTTTGGGATGAACTAGAGCGGAGACTGCGAGCCAGGCCTTCTCATCCACTTCAGTGCCTGACTCCACAAATGTGCTTCTGGAAGAATGGTTAAACACTCCCATAGACTCTTAAACTTTGAGGACAGGCTTCTCAGAAGAGTTGAAGCTATTATAGGTGTAAGGGGTGGGCCAACTCAATATTGAACCCTATGGACTAAGACTGGGGTGCCACTAAAATTAATGTGGGTGTAAAGGTTGGCGTCCCAATACTTTTGACAATGTAATGTAGACCTGCTTCCACTCCTAAGGGTTCATTGCTTGAGCTTTTAATATGTTTAAAAACCTAGCTATCTCATTTTTTCTGTGTTTATCCGTTAGTAAAGCTGGGTACACACAGGCCGAATGTCGGTAAACAGTTGCCGATTAAAAAAAAACAGCCAACATCCGGCTTGTGTGTATGTCAGTCTGATCGACAGAAGCCACTGGTGTACAATATACCGTTCTCTATGTGGCCAGAGGTCCAGGAGCGCTGGTGGCTCCTAGCCCTTCCTGCATAACTCAGAGACACTCCCAGCTGGATGGGTAGACGTACCGCGCATTCGGAGCACCTGGAAGTGATGTCAACAGTTCCCGAGTGTCTCTGAGTTCTGCAGGAAGAGCCACCAGCGCCCCCAAACCCCTGGTCATATACACAACTGTATACTGTACACCAGCGGCTTTACTGTACAATACATATATAAAAACGGCTTTGGAATTGCCCCAGACTCCTTAACATTGTCAGTGTGCTGTAATTTTTTTTTTTATAAAAAAGAAACTGTGGCTTGGGAGCCTGGTCATAATGGTATATGGAGGGGGTGCCACAAAGTGCAGGTTAATTTGTTTTATTTTTACAGTGCACGTCATACTGTATTTTGCATTGCCTTAATCATTTTTATATGAATAAATGGTTGTGGAATAGTTTCCATTATTTCTTATAGGGAAATTCACTTTGATATATGAGTGCTTTGGATTACAAGCATGTTTCCGGAACAAATTATGGTATTACTGTATACTGTAGCTTTTAGATATGTTGTGGCTGCTGCTTCCACCAGTCAACCCAGGTATATTACTGCCTGATATGTAAGTCACTGACTAGCTCACAAATAAAAAATACCTGTTTCATGTTGAAATTATTCAGATAGGGGTGCTGCTGTATTTAAGACAAGCTAAATGTAAAAGGTAAAAGAGGTGAAAAATCTATTGCACATCCAAATGATATGTCACTTGGACTGTCCATTATGTGCTGTTCCACAACACTACATGCAAGCATCTCCCAAGCATATAATTTAAATGATTGGTGTGTTTTCAATGGTGTCACACTAAAAGGGTCCTCTACCTGCTGTATGTTATTTTTTTATTATTTTTTTATTGCTTTGTTAAATGTCCCTTATGACAGTGTGCAGCCCTCTATGTTTTTATTTATTTTTTTTTTTAGCTTGCCTCTTAAGCCTCGTACACATGCATCGAAAATTGGCAGGGAATTTTCGTCCAACGTTCGATCTGCCGATTTTCGGCTTATTAGAATGATGCTTCCGACAACCGACTCCGACTTTTCGGCTGAAAAAAATCTGGTGTGCAGACTATAAAATTTTTGTTGGCCATCAAAACACGGCCGATTTTCGTGCAGTCAGCACAGATTTAGACAGGGAAAAATCTTATGAGCAAGTCTGGCAATGCTCAGAGAAGAAAGAACACAAAGAAAGCAAACCAAAACATGACATCACTTCAGAAGCAGATTTTTGTTGGGCGAGAAAATTTGTGTGCAGTCTAGACACATTCCAACCAACAAAACACAACTCTGGACAAAAGACGGATGATCGGTCGGCCGATAATCGTTGCGTGTGTACTAGGCTTTAGCCCTTAATGGCCAACATTTAACATTAGATTCATCCTTGGCCAAGGCAGATTCGCACATTCCTACTGATCTAGTGATACAGTATTGTCTACATGTTTCTTGAACTGGTAAACATTTTAACGCATGCATTTGAAATGAAAATGTTTTTAAAAACAAATCTAGTAATTCATATATTAACAAATAATTGTATACATCATTGGTACAGTTTAAAAGTTACATCATTCAAGACAAGCTTGTTCCTGTGTATTAGTGGTAATGGTGTTTATTCAGAGTGATGGTAAAACAAAACATCTATTTATCTATCCTCATAAATTAGTAGAGAAATTTCCTGCCTGGTCCTATAAACATCATTTAAATGAATGTATCAGTCATTAAATCATCATATTATGATGATTATGGATAAGGTTAATTACAGCTGAAGATACAATTTCAGTTCCAAATGCCATCCAGTCAACTAGATAATTAGTCAGTCAGCTTATCTAGATGATCAATGGCCGTTATCACCTTAACGTCCGTAATAAAGTCAATGGTATCACTAGCAAAACAGAGTTAGAGAAGTAAATAAGTTATTTAAGAAGAAACCTTTGCATAAATCTCCTTGTATTCATGATAAAATAACAATAGCAATGGCAACAGAAGTAGACAATAGACTTTTTTCATGTTTTCAAGGCTGAATATTATTGAACCCTTGTACTTTGACACTCAAGGCTGTTCTGCAGTGTAGTTTCCAAACAAACCAATTCAACAGGCATATTTAGATGATATATATAGATAGATATATATATATACTGTATTACCAAAAGTATTGGGACATCTGCCTTTACACGCACATGAACTTTGAAGGCATCCCAATCTTAGTCCGTAGGGTTCAATATTGAGTTAGCCCACTGTTGTTTCCAGTTGGGAAGTCTTCAAACAAGACCTTTAACCACTTAAGCCCCGCAAGATTTTACCCCCTTCCTGACCAGGGCCTGTTTTGTGATTCGGCACTGCGTGATTTTAAGGGACAATTGCGCGGTCGTGCGACGATGTACCCAAACAAATTTGACGTCCTTTTTTTCCCACAAACAGAGCTTTCTTTTGGTGGTATTTGATCACTCGTGCGATTTTTTGATCATGCGCTATAAACAAAAAAAGAGCGACAATTTTGCAAAAATAACAATATTTTTCACATTTTTTTATATGAAATTCCCCCCCAAAAAAATGTAAAAATCAATTTTTTTTTAACATTTTAGGCCAATTTGTTTTCTGCTACATATGTTTGGTAAAAAAAATTGCAAAAAGTGTATTTTGATTGGTTAGTGCAAAAGTTATTGAGTTTACTAACTAAGGGAAAGATTTTTGTAATTTTTATTGTTTTTTTTTTTTAACGAGTAATGGCGGCGATCTGCGATTTTTTTTTTTGCGGGACTGCGACATTGCGGCGGACAGATATACAGTAATACATATGCACTGTTACTGTAAAAATGACACTGGCAGGGAAGGGGTTAACTTTATTTGAGAAGGAGGGGTTAAGGAGGGGTTAAGTGTGTCCCTAGGGGCGTGATTCTTACTGTGATTGGATGTGGTTGTGTGTGTAACAGCACAGATCAACGGTCCTACATAGCAGAACCATATGATCTGTGCTGTTACACAGGGGAGAAAGACAGGCGGCTTTGTTTACATTAGCCACCTGCCTTTCTCCCGGTGTAACCGACGATCGCGAGTGACCGGTGATACAAATCAAATAGATTGTTCAGGTGGGATTTTCTATTCCATAGTTTTGGTAAATCTAACAGAAATTGCACAGAGATTGTACAATCAGATTGCAAAGTGTATAGCCAGCTTTATTCAAGTACATAGGGAGTGGGGAAATTCAGCCGTCAATGCTCTTGAAGACCAACTCCAGCTCACGAAGGGGCAGGGCGTAAACACGCCAATTTCATTTGCAGGCCCTATTCACACAGCATAGTGGCAGCACATTTTTTTGTGCATTTTTCCTGGAACATGCATAGGGCAGCCCAATAATTTCCATGGGTTGTCCTACGTCTAACACATGCAGAAAGGTAGCTCATGGGGTATTTTAGTGCTTTGTGGTTTGCACATTTTTTACCTCATGTTTGTTGCATGTTGTTTTCACTTGACAAAGTGCGCCTTTGCTTCCAATGTTTGGGGTGATGTTAACAATTAATAGTACCAAAAGTGCAACCAGGTGTAAAAAGGTGGTCATACACTATGAAATCTGATTGTACATTGCCCCAAGAGGGCCCGGACGTCTCGCCAGAAGGGGCGTATTCGGGGACAGGACCAGAAAACATGGAGTATCGTGCCTACATCACTCTGGCACCTCCAACAGAGGTCCGTCGTGCCGGGGAAGATTTTGCTCAAGAGAGAGGGAACCCTATACCACCGGGTGAGAATTTTATAGTTCAACTCCTGCAGTTTCGCGCAGGTCGGAGTCTTCAAAGCCAGGGTATATACTTTCAGGCGTTGCGCCAGGGTGAGATGTAGCTGAAGATCCCGCTCCCACTTGCCCAGCCCAGGCAGGACATAGTCCTCCCCCGGAGAGATCAGTAGGCTGTAGGATTTAGACAGCGTGCCCGGCAGGCTCCCGCTCCCCACGCAATACTCCTCAAACGGAGGGAGGTCTCTGGAGAAAGACGATGGGTCCGGCAAGGAGCGAAGATAGTGGTGTACCTGGGCAGCGTGCCAGAACCCCAACTGAAAGGAGCCACTAGCCAACATCAGCTCCTCTATCATTGGCCACCGAGACCCCCTGAGGAAATGGACGGCCTGAGAGATGCCCCGGGACATCAGTCCGCGGAATGCCGCTTCCTTCAATCCCGGAGAAAACTCCGGGTTACCCAAAACCGGATAAAGCGGGGACGTCTGCGTCGAAATGGAGGGGTGGGACAAAGCGTGACGAGTGGCTGCGATCGTCACACCTATCGTGGGGTGTGCTCGGAGGCCCCGTGGCAGTTCCCCTCTGACCCACGGCAACCCCTCCAGGGAGGCGACAGACTGTCCCTTTTCCAATTGTACCCACAATTTACCCGCACTGTGTCTCCGCCAGTCAATCAGCCGGCCAAGGTGGACCGCTAAATTATATTTAGCCACATCAGGGAGGGCCAGGCCCCCCGAGTGTTTCGGTAGAGTCAACTGGGCACGAGATAGCCTAGGCCTCCCGTGAGCCCAGATGAATTTCAGAAAAATGCTGTGGGTTTGAGCAAAGAAGGAGGCCGGGATCCTCACAGGCAATGCCTGCAGCAGGTACAAGATCTTAGGGAGGATCGACATCTTAATTAGGTTGCACCGTCCGAACCATGAATGCAGTCCGGTATTCCAAGTCTGTAGCAGGCCACGAATATGGGTCAGGAGGGGAGGGAAGTTCAATTCATATAGTTTGGATAGCTCCGAGGGAATCTGGGTCCCGAGGTATGTCAGGGCCCCCTGAGTCCATTTAAAGGGCAGCGTTGAGGACAAGTGTGCCAAGAGGGGGGCTGGGACTGTATTTAATTTTTTTACCACAGATACACAAATATTATTTTTTAAAAATCTTGTATTAGGCTGTTTTTGTCAAACAGCCACTCACTTTTCTATAGCTGCTGCTGAATACATTTATTTATATTTACATATTTATATTTAATTTATACACCATTAGGCACGGGGAATATACTTCAGTATATTTTTTTCACAACCATCCACCCAGTGACTAGCCTGGTGTGATATTTGGAGTAAAGTATTTTAACTCAAGAAATTAAATGGAGGCCTATACCAAATTGATGATGGATTTCCCACAGGTAAGGCTGGTCAAAACTCTCAAAGGCTTTAGCTGGGTCTAATAACAATATTGCTCTATTGCCCACTTTATCAGGAGGGTGTTGAATATTAAGAGAATCTCTCCTAATATTCATAGGTGGTAATCAACCTATGATGACAACTGATTGATTGATGTGTACTAGCTTATGTACAGTATGTATGTACCAAGGATATTGCCAAGATCCTTTTCCAGTAGTTTAGTGTCTATTAATCAACTATATGGGTTTATATGAGTCAGGTAGACTGTAATCCTTACATGGCTTAGGTATTACTATAATAATAATATTAGAAGTACACATAGCTTGGCCAATAGGCCATCAGAGCCCAGGGCTTTGTTAGTCTGTGAGGAATTCATAGCTTCTAAAAGTTCTGTTAGTGTAATGGGAGCATTTAGCTTCTCCATTTCTTGTATCAATAGCTGGGGAAAAAGAGTAGTCTCTAGGAACCTAATTAAGTCCTGATGGTTAAAGGCTAGCCAGACAAATATAAAGCTGTTGGTAAAATATATGAAAATCTGCCAAGATATCCATACCTACTCACACAGGGGGGTGGTATCTGGATTCCCCATTATGGATGAGCCGAATTCCCCCCTCTTCGGTTCACAGCAGAACTCATGAAGAGGGGAAACGTTCTAACCTAAACAGCGAACACCATTGAAGTCTATGGGAGCTGAACAGGAAAAATCAAAAGTGCCTATTGTGAGGGCCTTTATGCAAGTACTTGGCCATAAAAGTGCTATGGGGGTCTGGGCACTGCCCTGGGGGACATGTATCAACAATTGTTTTTTTCCAGGAGCAGTGATTTTAATGATGCTTAAAGTGCACCAATAAAAATAAAAAATTCCTTTAAATATAGTTCAGGGAGAGGGGTCCCTTAATGTGCCTGTATATTGGCATATCTGTAGCATGCATAGATCTTGCTACAGCAAAAGTGACATTTCTAAAGAAATAAAAACTAGTCAAACCCCATTTAAAATGACTTGCGATTACATTTGTCTGCTTCCCACTATTAAAAAATTAAAGAAAAATACGGTGTAGTCCCCCCCCCCCCCCAGTCCATACCAGGCCCTTCGAGTCTGGTATGGGTTTTAAAGGGGAACTCCACACCAAAATTTAAAAAAAAAACGTCTTGGGCCCCCCTCAAATCTATGCCAGACCCTTATCTGGGAATGCAGCCTGGCAGGTCAGAAAAGGGGTGGGGACAAGGAAGCGGCCATGAACCATATCAGGCCACATGCCCTCAACATGGTGGGGTGCTCTGGTGCTGAGGAGGTCTGTGCACCCCCACCCCAAACCACCTTGTCCCCATGTTGATGGGGACAAGGGCCTCTTCAAGACAACCCTGGGCTGTGATTGTCGGGGTCTTCGGGTGGGGGGCTTATCGCAATCTAGAAGCCCCCTTCAATGAGGGGGCCCCCAGATCCCACCCACCCCCAAGGGAATGGGTATCAGGAACAGACTAACCCTACCCATTCACCAAAAAAGTGTACAAAAAAATAAACAAACGACAAGTCCTTAATTCAAAAATAAAAAAAATACTGTCTCCCAATTTAAATCCATTGTTAATCACACTGCCTGCCGCACCCGCCGACCCTAAAAAAGAAAAGGACCGGTGCATTCTGGGTCGATGATGTCACGAGGGGCGGGCCCCGCCAGGTGTGGCACCGTCCATTCCCTATATGAGAACTGTCAAACCATGAACAGGCAAACCGTGGGAAGCGTTCAAGCTCTTTTTTTTCTCTCTTTTCTTTTTTTGGGTCAGCAGGTATAGCGGGCAAGTCCTTCAATAAAGGACTTGTCAAAAACTGTGTGCGTGTGTTTATTATTTTTTTTACACTTTTTTGGGTGAATGGGTACGGGTAAAATGTACCTGATACCTATTTACATTGGGGGGGGGGGCTGGTATCTGGGGGCCCTCTTGTTAAAGGAGGCTTCCAAATTCTGATAAGCCACCCCACCAACAGACCCTGACAACCACAGCCCAGGGTTGTCAGGAAGAGGCCCTTGTCCCCATCAACATGGGGAAAAGGTGCTCTAGGGTGGGGGGGCAGAGCCCTTCTTGCCCCAGAGCATCCCTCATGTTTGGGGTATGTGGCCTGTTATGGTTCAGGAGGGGGGGCGCTCGCTTGTCCCCTCCCCCTTCCTGACCTGCCAGGCTGGATAAGAGTCTAGTATGGATTTTGGGGGGGCCTACAACATTTTTTTTAATTTTGGTGACCTCTACGCCTTTTTTTTCTTAAATTTTTTAATAACCATCAGTGGTGTAGCGTGGGGGGTGCGGAGGGGGCCACTGGCACCGGGCGCAACATTTAGGGGGGCGCATCCCACGCCCGCCATCCACGGGATCATAGTGTCCCTCATTCCTTTATCGTGACAATGCTGCCCGGCACCCCGGCCGCCCTTTCCTCCACACTTGGCTCCTTGACTGTCGCTTTGTGCAGGACGATCTGTGTCCTGCCGAAAACTCCAACCTGACAGCAGCGGACGCTGAAGGTGTCATGTGCGGCCAGGGGGCGGGGCTGATCGTGGGTGAAGATGGCAGACGGTGGCTCGGTGCATGTGCAGCACCGCTCTTGGGGTCTCTCCCTGCTGTCTGGGCCGGCTGCCTCCACGCTGGCTGCCGACACTCTGTGTCTCTCCTCCACTCCAGATCGCCCCCTGAAGTCGCAAGCTGAGAGGTGAGTGATGTGCCGCCTCCCGGGAAGTGGACATGAGGGGGAGATAGGTCAGTGTAGTTGTCAGTGTGTGGGGACAATGTAGGTGTCAGTGCATGGGGGGGGTCAATGTAGTTGTCAGTGAAGGTGTCAGTGTAAGGGGGGGGGGGGGGTAAGTGTAGTTGTCTGTGAAGGTGTCAGTGTAGGGGGTGTCAGTGTAAGGGGGGGGGGGCAGTGTAGGTGTCAGTGCATGGGGGGGGCAGTGTAGTTGTCAGTGTAGGGGGTGTCAGTGTAAGGGGGGGGGGTCAGTGTAGTTGTCAGTGTAGGGGGTGTTAGTGTATGGGGGGTATGTGTCAGTGTAGGGGTGGTCAGTGTAGGGGTGTCAGTGTAGGGGGTCAGTGTAGTTGTCAGTGTAGGGGGTCAGAGTAGGTCTCAGTGTATGTGGGAATGTAGGGGTGGTCAGTGTAGGGGGGTCAGTGTAGGTGTAAGTGAAGGGGAGTCAGTGTAGGGGGTCAGTGTATGTGGGAATGTAGGGGGGGGTCAGTGTAGGGGTGGTCAGTGTACGTGTCAGTGAAGGGGAGTCAGTGTAGGGGGTCAGTGTATGTGGGAATGTAGGGGGGGGGGTCAGTGTAGGGGTGGTCAGTGTACGTGTCAGTGAAGGGGAGTCAGTGTAGGGGGGTCAGTGTATGTGGGAATGTAGGGGGGGTCAGTGTAGGGGTGGTCAGTGTACGTGTCAGTGAAGGGGAGTCAGTGTAGGGGGGTCAGTGTATGTGGGAATGTAGGGGGGGTCAGTGTAGGTGTTAGTGTAGTGGTCAGTGTATGGGGGGCAGTGTAGGTGTTAGTGTAGGGTGGCAGTGTAGGTGTTAGTGTAGTGGTCAGTGTATGGGGGGGCAGTGTAGGTGTTAGTGTAGTGGTCAGTGTATGGGGGGGCAGTGTAGGGGGTCAGTGTATGTGGGAATGTAGGGTGGGTCAGTGTAGGGGGGCAGAGTAGGTGTCAGTGTAGGGGTGTTCAGTGTAGGTGTCAATGTAGGGGCGTCAGTGAAGGGGGGTGAGTGTGTGGGGTCAGTGTAGGGGTGTCAGTGTAGGTGTCAGTGTAGGGGTGTTCAGTGTAGGTGTCAATGTAAGGGGGTGAGTGTGTGGGGTCAGTGTAGGGGGGGTCAGTGTAGTTGTCTGTGTAGGGGGTCAGTGTAGGTCTTAGTGTATGTGGGAATGTAGGGGTGGTCAGTGTAGGTGCCAGTGTAGGGGGTGTCAGTGAAGGTGTCAGTGTAAAAGGGTCAGTATAGGGGGGTCAGTGTAGCTGTCAGTGAAGTTGTCAGTGTAAGGGGGGTCAGTGTAAGGGAGGTCAGTGTAGGGGGGGTCAGTTTAGGTGTCAGTGTATGGGGGGGTGTAGTTTTCAGTGAAGGTGTCAGTGTGGAAGCTGGGGGGGGGGCAGTGTAGGTGTCAGTGTATGGGGGGTGTCAGTGTAGGGGGGTTAGTGAAGGTGTCAGGTAGGTCAGTGTAGAATTCAGGAATGTCAGTGTAGTTGTCAGTGTAGTGATCAGGTAGGTCAATGTAGGTATCAGTATAGTAATGAGGTAGGTTAGTATAGTAATCAGGTAGGTCTCTGTAGTGGTCAGATAGGTCTCTGTAGGTGTCAGTATAGTGATCGGTAAGGTTAGTGCAGGAAACAGGTAGGTCAGTGTAGTGGGCAGTGCATTGGTTAGGTAGGTCTGTGTAGGGGTCAGTATAGAAATCAGGTAGGTCAGTGTAGATGTCAGTATAGTAATCAGGTAGGTCAGTGTAGGAATAAGGTAGGTCTCTGTAGTGGTCAGCTAAGTCAGTGTTGGTGTCAGTGTAGTGGTCTTGTAGGTTTGTGTAGGGGGCGCAAATTGCTTACCTTGCCCCGGGCGCTGACAACCCACGCTACGCCACTGATAACCATGAGTCATTTTAATGGGATTTGATACATTTTTTTTGTTAGAAAAATGTAATTTAAGCTGTAGCTATCTATTATTATTATCTTTTTTTGTTTATTTGTCAGTGGGGAAACCCATTAACAGCTGATAACTCATCGGTTGTTAAGGACGCCGCAGCCGGCTTCCCGTGTGTGGGCGTATTCATTTCCCATACCCCTGAATGTTTTGATCTTGGAGATGTATGTCCAAGAGTCTTTTAAAAGTAGCCATACTCCCCGCAATTACTACCATTTGTGGAAGAAAGTTCCACAATCTTATTGCCCTTACTGTAAAAAACCCTTGCGTAGCCTGAGGTTAAATCACTTCTCCTCTAATCGCATTGTATGGCCTCGTGTCCTCTTACCCTCTTACTCTTTTCTATGCTGAGATCACCATTGAGGTATTTGTAAATCGCTATCATGTCCCCTCTCAGGCGTCTCTTCTCTAGGGAGAATAAATCGAGTGCTTGTAAATGGTCTTCATAATTTAGGTCCTTCAATACCCTAATTAGCTTAGTTGCCCTTCTTTTGACTCTTTCCAGTTCCAGCACATCCTTTCTGAGGATTGGTGACCAGAACTGGACAGAATACTCCAGATGTAGCCGGACCAGAGTTTTATAAAGTGGTAGGATTATAGTTTTATCTCTGGAATATATCCCCTTCCTTATGCATGATAATATTCTGCCGCCATTGGCAGCTGCAGCTTGACATTGCATGCTATTGCTTAGTCTATCTTCTACTAAGACTCCTAGATCTTACTCCATTCTTGATTCCCCCAGAGGATCCCCCCTAACGCGTATTATGCATTTATGTTTTTAGTCCCTAAGTGCAATACCTTACATTTCTCCACATTAAACCTTATTTGCCACATAGTTGCCCACTCTGTTATTTTGTTCAGATCATTGTGTAAGATTTCTGCATCATGATGTGAAGTTATTGCCCTGCTTAATTTTGTGTCATCTGCAAAAACTGATATTGAGCTAGTGATCCCATCCTCAATGCTATTTATGAATAAATTGAACAAAATTGGTCCCAGGACTGAGCCTTGGGGGACCCCACTTATCACTACAGACCAGTCTGAGTACGCATAATTTATTGCCACCCTTCGGACACGCCCCTTTAACCAGTTTTCTATCCAAGAGCAAATCTTGTGATCCAAGCCTGCAGACCTTATTTTGTAAATGAATCATTTTTGTGGGACTGTATCAAATGCCTTAGCAAAATCCAGATACACCACATCCACAGGTCTCCCACCCCCCCCTCTATCAAGCTCACAGCTCACCTCCTCATAGAATGTTAACAGATTGGTCTGACAAGAACGTCCTTTTGAAAACCCGTGGTGATTACTGCTGATGATACTGTTGACTTTAGCAAATTCTTGGATATAGTCCCTTATCACCCATCCAGTAATTTACAAACTGTTGACGTCAGGCTGACCGACCTATAATTTACTGGGATATGCCTCTGCCCTTTTTTGAATATTGGTATCACGTTAGCTTTCCTCCAGTCACCTGGTACAGTTCCTGTCAAAATACTGTCTGCAAAGATCAGGAACAGTGGTCTGGATATAACCTTACTGAGTTCTTTGAGTACTCTCGGATGCACGCCATCCATTCCTGGTGATTTATTTGTGTTATTGTTATCAAGCTTTTTGATGATTTCACCCTCTGTTAGCCATAGCAGCTTGTCCTGTGAAGTACTGCTAACCATACAGTCATGGTCAGTATACCCCTCCTTTTCCTGTGTAAAGACTGAGGAGAAGAAAGCATTTAGCACAGTTGCCTTCTTTGTGTCCTCTGTAACCATCCTCCCATCATCGTTAATTATGTTTGCAACATGCTCTGACCTCATTTTTTTGCTATTGATATATTTAAAGAATTTTTTAGGGTTCCTTTTACTTTATATTTTTATATTCCTTTTTGACTGCTATAAGTCGATTTTAGCCTTCTTGATTTCATATTTACATTTCTTATTCGATTCCTTGTATTGGTGGAAAGCCGATAAAGTCCTCTCCGATTTATATTTCTTAAAGGCCATTTTTTTCCCCTAATAAGTTTTTTTTATGGTTTAGCCACCCTGGTTTGGCCTTGGCTCTTCTAAATGTATTTCCCATAGGAATGCACTGTGAGATGCTTTTGTTCAATATGTTCCTAAAGTATTCACATTTTTCCTCCATGGTCAGTGTTCCTAGGGTTTGGTCCCAGTTAATTTTCTCTATCATTAAGCAATTGTTTGGGAAAGTTTGCCCTTCTGAAGTTCAGGGTTCTTATATTCCCCCCTTGCCTTGTTATCTTGTGATTTACGTTAAATGTGATTATCCTGTGATCACTAGAACCCAAGTTGTCCCGAACTCCTACATCTGAGATTAGATCTGGGTCATTAGTAATTAATAGATCTAGCACTGCATTCTTTCTAGTAGGAGAATCCACCAACTGAGACATGTAGTTGTCCTGTAAGATATTCATGAAGAGATGGGCCTTTAGTGAGTGTGCAGTCCCCTCTTACCAGTCAATGTCAGGATAATTGAAGTCCCCCAATATGATGACTGGCCCCATTTTTGCCACGTTACCTAACAGTGCTAGAAATTCTAGCTCAACCTCCTCCCTTTGGTTGGGTAGCCTATAACATACACCCACTATTACTTTCCCCTTTACTTCTTCCCTATGGAGTTCTACCCACACAGATTCTAACTCCGTACTCATTGATTCCATAATGTCACTCCTCTCTACCACCCTTATATTTTTTTTTACATAGGGACATACCCCTCCCCCTCTTTTTCCTTCCCTGTCCTTCTGATACACAGAGTATCCTTGAATATTGGCCAGCCAGTCTTGTGAGGGGTCGAACCAAGTTTCTGTTATTCCCACAAGGTCTATGTCCTCCTTATGTATTAACAGTTCCAACTCATCCATTTTATTAGCTAGGTTCCTGGCATTTGCATATACCCCTCTTAGTTTTGTAGAAGTGGACAGAGAATTGTATTTAAGTTTATTCCTGTTTGGTCTGAGGTTCGTCTGCACAGACCCCCAAGTGGTTGTCACTACGGTTCTACTGTCGCTGCTGACCCCAATAATACCTTCTGTCCTTTGCTCCCTACTAACTGACTCTACCTCTGAGCCCTCCCCCCAACACCTAAAAGCCCCTCCAACTTTGTGGCCATCTTTCTCCCCAATAGAGCTGTACCATCCCCATTAAGGTGCAGCCCGTCCTTACTAAAGAGCCGGTAGCCGACTGAGACGTCAGCCCAGTTCTCCAGGAACCTGAACCCCTACTTCCTACACCAGTACCTCAGCCACTTTCAGTTCCCTAAGCTCCTTCTGCCTCTCTGGTGTGGCTCGAGGTACAGGCAGTATTTCAGACATATTTACAGGCAGTATTTCAGTATTTCATGACATGTTCCAGACAAAGCATGTGTGTGAAGCTTCATTGCAGAAGGTTGGTGCTGTTGTTAATACAACCTTTCCTGACACAAGATGGAGAGGGTCCAGCCACATATCAGCCTTCCCCTGAAGAGCTGACAGAATCTCTACCTTAGTATGGCTCCTGTCTCCCAGACATACCAGCTGAAAAACAGCAGCAACAGATTTTTTATCCTACACTTACTATCTCAGTTGTAGGCTCTATTTCAGTTAATTCATGCAGTACCCAAGTGGCTGGACCTCCCAAAATAGTATATTCTACCACTGTGACCTTGTTCCCTACCATAAAGGAAGAGAAGAACATGATTGCTCCTGCTGCATCCTTTTCACCATACTACCCCAACAGAAGTGAATAAGGCATGGCTTATGAATGGGATTTATGAATACATTTATACATTTTTGACACTTACAGGTTTCTAGAGTTGTCTACACCTTATGCCTAATGGACTTTGTTCTAAGCCTTGATTAGGTACCCATTAAACCTTATTTTTTCTGATACAAACAGGGATGCTCAGAGCTTCCCTGCACTCTTAGGCTGTGAAGACTAAATGTGGTCCCCCAGGAGGACTCCCATATAAATACACAGGCTTTCCTCAGTCCACCAGGAAGAACATTTTTGATTTTGAATAAATCTTTAATGTTCTTAGAGTGTCAGCCAGGTGACACTATTATCCACTCATAGAGCTCTTGGTTTGAGGTGGGTTTGGTAAACAATACTAAAGTACTGTATGGGAGCAAAATCCGAATTCCAATTCCATTATCTCAAAAAAAGCAAATGTTAAAAAAGTAATTACCATTTTCTAGTCTAATAGGCAAGGGATTGTCAAACAAATGGCATGGGGGGAGGGGCTGGGCATTGCCCTGGGAAACATTTACCAAATCAAAAAATATTTGGTAAAAATTGTGTTTGATGGGAAAAAGAATGTGTACTCTTAACAAGGGGGGAACCTGGGTTCCCTTGGCAATCCACTTTGCCCACATGTTGATGGGAACAAGGACCTAATCCCCTCAATCCTGACCTGATGGTTGTGATGGACCTCAGGTGAGCTTCTCATAATCTGGAAACCTCCCCCTCAGAGGGCCCCTAAATACCACCCCATCATGTGAATGAATGTGAAGGGGTCATAATATCTGTATGCATTACTATGCATGGCCAAAAGAAAAGCCATAAATAAACAGTGACACATTTTGACAAGTCCTGTATAAGGAAAAATGCAAAGAAGTCCAACTATGCAAATCCATTGTTAATCACACCATCCAATGATGCAGATCCAAATCAGTCACAATGAGCAATGTCTCATGGCTGCCATAAGAAAAAAAACCCTGTTAAATCACTGACCAAACATCTTCATGTCAGTCTTTGTTGACTTTTAGCAGGGCCCCATTAGATGTAATTCAGTACAAGAAAGTGATGGGAGAAGATTGTGTCTGTGGAAAATTTTACTTTCCGTGGGCATCAGGAGTTGTTCATCTCTATTGACATGGCTCTGCATTGCTGGATGATGTAAATGACGATGGTTTTACACTGTGTGACTTTTTGGGTTTTGAGGAAAAGGTATGCATCCTCATCAACATGAGAAAAAGACGCTTTGCAAGAAGTTCCCTCTAGCAAGGTACTTCCCATATTGAGAGAGTGTAGCATGGTATAGTTAAGGAATGAGAGATCGCATACCCTTCCCCCCTTTTCCTGGCCTGCCTGACTGCTTGATTGATTAGGGGTCTGGTATGGGGGACCCCACACTTTTTTTACTTGTTTTTTTGCATGTGGTTTTCTTTTAAAAGACATGCCAGATTAGAAGGTCTGGTATGGAATTTGAAGGACCCTGTGTTGTTTTTTGTTTTTTTTTGTGGGGACCTCCTTGACATCCATACAATACTCTCATCCATGCCGGATTCTCATTAAAAAAATAAAGCTATATATTTTTAGTGGGAATCCCACATCTTTTTAGTGTGAGGTCCCATTTAGTATTCATACCAGATCCAGGGTAAGTTTCTGCTATAAATGAAGGAAACCCTCAGCAGCTTTATAAAGAAGTAAGCGGCTGTCACTTTGCTGGCATTTTAAACTGCAATATTTCCTTCATAAATGTCATTTTTGCTGTTGTAGGTTGTATACATATTAGAGATGCACTACTTCTGAGGCAGGTTCTCCAGTTATCCCTAGGCATGTTATTTAGCAATTGTACATTTTTCATTTTACTGTTTAGCATTTTTAAAATTGTTGCTCCTCACCAAACATAATTTTTTTTACTTTGGTACATATTCATGTTCACCAGGGCAATGCCCAACTCAACTCCTCATGCCATTTGTTTTACATTCCATTGCCTAGTCATCTAGAAAATTGCCATAGTTGTTTTTTAACTATCAGATCCCATTGACTTTAATACAGTTTAGATTTAGCACTTGAACTTGCCCTGAACCAAACCCAGATATGCTCAGTTCATCCCTAATAATGAACATTTATCAAATAATATATGATAAAACATTACAATTATGATTAATTACCTACATTCTTTACTTTAATTTTTGGAACATTTATTACTAAAATGTTAGCAACTTTCAGTTTAACTATATTTTCTGTAAAGCTGATCATGTAGTATAGTATCTTAACTTTAATAAGATAAATGATTAAACCTTCTTAAATGATATCTTTGCTCAGAGGCAACAGGGTGCAGTCTAACTCTTTGTTATTTTTGGTTCTTAAACTTTGAGGATTTATAGCTTAGAATAACATACAGTTCAATATCCTTCTACTTCTTTACTGGCTGCCAATAAAATTCTCTCAAAGCACATCTTATTGATTCCTAGTGAAAGCATAAGTGAGTCCAGAAGTAAATGTAATTTGAAAAGCTACTTATACATTGTTATTTTTCATTGTGCTGTAAGAGACCTGTATATAGTCTAACAGACACTGTATATATAGTCTTAAACATCTCCTGATATGTACATTCTTTTTAGGCCTCAGTAAAATGATCACAAGGCATCTCACTTTTCAATGATGTAATGGTACAAATATATGCTTGTAAATGTTTAGAAAATTACAGAAGCATATATATTTTTTCCCTACATATAACATTTTAGATGAAAGCACTTGTTTTATTTAGAGTCATGTTTAATAATTTTGGAGTCTAATTTGAAATTACTTCAAAAGTGTTTTTTTCTATAGCTAGATGTTGGCATGCTGGCAAACGGGTGCTTATAGCTCTTAGCTGCGAATGAGGGTGAGTCCTAGTCTCAGACCCCCACTGTCCATGCCTAGTGTAACTATTGCAAATGTACCAAATGTTTATGCAAAAAAAAATAAATAAATAAATAAAAAAATTAACAATAGCAAAAATTATTATAACAAGTCAGTATTGGTAAGAGTTACCAGTGGTAAACCAGTTTGTCTTGTACTTTCAGGCCTGGTTTGCACTGTAACCTCATGCAAAAAAGGCTTGCTCTTTGTACATTTCCTGCACCCCATTCAAAAGGCACTGCCTTTGCCATCTACTGTGGAAATATATTGTTAACTGCATCACAAATGTAATGATTTAGTAGGCACCAGATCACATGGTACTGTAGTACCATGTGATTTGGTGCCAAGCATTTTTCAAAAGTAATGCATGCACTACTTTTTGTGCGTTCCTGTGACGTACCTGGTTGGTGAGGCTAACATGCAGAGGAAGGCCTCTCGTACAGCTCCAGGCTCAAGGGCTACTGATGGTGAGATAGTAACCGCTAGAGCATAGCAAGGTAAGAGCGCCTGTTATCAGTCCAGTAGTTGCAATGGTAGTTGCCGATGATTTGTGGAAAAGAAGCCAGAAGAAGCTGACAACAGGCAGACGAGGCAGCAGGATGTACAGCAGGAAGCAGGAGCCCGAAGGAGCTGTAGCAGGCTGGAAGAGCTGGATGCAGGGTCAGACGAGCCTGTTCGGTAATGGGCAGGCAGATCAAGCATAGACGGCAGACAGCAGAATAGTTAGATCACAAGCAAGGTCGACAATTGATGATGGGATCCAACAGGAGTAGCAGGCAGAGGCAGAATCCAGGGTATGCGTGTATGTGTGTGCGTGCATGTGAGTATAGTGTGTATGGAAGGGGGGGTAGGGTGTGTTATGGGGGGGCTCATGCAAGTGGTCACCAATCAGTTTTTTGTTTGTTTGTTTATTAAGGAATTCTAGAAGTGTGAACGGCTTTTGGTAAGGTATTTTGTTAGAAGTAGCTAATAATCAATCCATGGAAAGCAGTATCTAACTGTCAGTTTAGAAAATGGGGCAGAAGATAATACTCCCACATAGAGGCATATGTGGGCAAGGCTGTTCTTATAAATCACAAGTCCCCATACAGCCTACCTGGGAGGGCCCCCCAAAAAATATAAAAATTCTATTTTTTGCTAAAAATACACTGGAATCATTATTAGTGGAACAAACACACCACAACTTGCAAAATTACTGGTAAATCTAAAAGATAAAGCTGTATTGAGTTATTAAATCTCAAACCATGCAGAGCTTTTTACTAATGTCCATATAATGTCCATATAAAAGAACATCTAAGTTGTGACCATAACCTGATTTACTCTAATGTAAGCTGTAAGCAACAAGCACATACTGGGAATATAAAGACACTTAACTTTAGGAAAACACATTTTCCAAGGATAAGGGCTGCTCTTCAAAACTTAGACTGGGAGGAAATATTGTCATTGAGGAACACAGAACAGAAATGGGAATTCTTTAAAGTGACTGTGTGAACACACTATAAAGTATATTCCCATGGGTAATATGTTTGAAAGGCTAAAAATAAAACCTATGTGGCCCACAGCCAAATATAAAAAAGCTATAAATAAAAAGTAAAGAGCTTTTAAAAAATATAAAAATTAAGGAATAACCACTTGGCGCCTGCACTATAGCCAAAAGATGGCTACAGTGTGGGCTTAAAATGCCTGAAGGGCATAAATGGCGGGCCTTGGGACTCGTCTGATCAGAGATCAGGGTAAAGGGCCAATCACAGTGGGCCCTTTATCACATGATCAGCTGTCAGCCAGATCACAGAAGTAAAAAGAAGCCGGTTACTTGCTTTTATTTCTCTTCACACTGTCATCATGAAGAAATCCATTAAACGGTTTCTGTTGTAGAGACATTGGTCTCCTTAGTGCCCACCAGTGCTGCTAATCAGTGCCTTCCAGTGCTGCTAATCAGTGTCCACAAGTGCCATCTATCATCCATCTCATCAGCGCCCATCAGTGTCACCTATCAATGCCCATCAGTTCAGCCTATTAGTGTTCATCAATCCCACCTCATCAGTTTTCATCAGTGAAGGAGTAAAATTACCTGTTTGCAAAATTGTATTTTGCTTTTTTTTTTTCCCTAAATTTTTGGTATTTTTTTTTTGTTTGTTTAGCAAAAAAAAAAAAAATATATATATATATATATATATATATATATATATATATATATATATATATATATATATATATACCCTGTGGTGAATAAATACCCCAAAAAGAAAGCTCTATTTGTGTGAAAAAATTTATCAAATATGTCAAAGTGTGAGAGCGCTGAAAGCTGAAAATTGACCTGGTGAGGAAGGTGGTATAAGTGCCCAGTAAGCAAGTGGTTAAATAAAAGAATTGAACTCTATTATTGCAAAACCTAATTTTTAGGGACTCTTTAATGACTAGAATAGTACCACTGGATTATTGTAAGGCCAATGTGGTGCCTATATTTAAAAAAATAAGTCTTTATCAAGTAACTATAGACCTGTTAGTTTAACTTCTACAGTTGGGAAGATACTGGAGAATTTAAATAAAGACCATTTATTACTGGAAATTTTATTTTAAGAAACAGACAGCATAGAATCAGCATGGATTCATGAAAGACAGAAGTTGTCAAACAAATCTGATTTCTTTTTATGAGGAGGTAATCAAAATTTTAGACAGGGGGTGGCTGTGGAAATGGTATACTTGGATTTTGCAAAAGCGTTTGACACAGTTCCCCACAAGGCTAACGTGTAAGGTAAAGTCTATAGGCTTGGAAATATCTGTTTGTAAATGGATAGAAAACTGTCTGAAAGACCGAATTCAGAGAGTAGTGGTTAATGATTCTTACTCTGAATGGTCTTAGGTTATTAGTGGTGCACCCCAAGGTTCAGTGTTGGGTCCCTTACTTTAATATTTTTTTTTAAATGACATGGGGTTTGGGATTAAAAGTACCATTTCAGTCTTTGCAGATGGCACCAAGCTATGCAGTGGAATAACATCCCTACAGGATGTCTCCCAACATCACATGCTGACCTCAATGCACTGTTTAATTGGGCAACTATATGGCAGATGAGGTTTAATATTGATAAATGTAAAGTTATGCACTTGGGGGCTAAGAATATGCATGCATCATACATACTGGGGGGAGTAGAACTGGGGAAATCAGTGGTGACGAAGGAGCTGAGTGTTTTGGTAGATGATAAGCCTAATAAAAGCATGCAATGCCAAGCTGCGGTTTCCAAAGCAAACAAAATCCTTTCTTGTATAAGGAGAGGCATGGACTCCGGAGAAAAAGATATAATTTTTCCCCTGTACAAATCATTATTAAGACCTTATCTGGAATATGCAGTTCAGTTTTGGGCACCAGTTCACAAAAAGGATCTTGGAGAACTGGAGAAAGTGCAGAGAAGGTCAACCAAACTGATAAGAGGCATGGAGGAGGTCAGCTATGAGGAAAGATTAGAGGAACTAAACTTATTCTGTCTTGAAAAGAGGAGATTAAGGGGGCTATGATAAACATGTATAAATATGAAAGTGGTCCATGTAGTGAACTTGGTATTGAGTTATTCAAGTAATTGTAAAGTCTTGTGTTTTTTTTTTAAATAACAAACATGTTATACTTCTTCGGCACTACTTGCCCCTCCCTCTTGTCGAGTGCCCCCACAGCAAGCAGCTTGCTATGGGGGCGGCCAAGCTAAGCTTCGTGTATCCATTCAGATACGGAACTGCTGTTCAGCCTTGCCCCCTCTCTCTCCTGATTGGTTAAATTACTTTGATTGACAGCAGCGGGAGCCAATGGTCTCAGTTAATCAGGAGGGAGAGTCCCGGACGGGACTTTAAGATAGGTGGGTATAGGCTTGTTAATGGAGGTTTTCGATTTGTGTGTGTGTGTTTTTTTTTTCCTGTGGATTAAATTGGATTAACTACTGTATGTAACTTATGTAACTATTTAGTAATTCTACTATGAAGGTCCTTGTTCAGATACTTCCAGGTGTAGGGTGACAATGCTCTGTTCTCTTATATTATCACAGGTGTCTAATGGAAACTACAGATAGCCAGTCTGATGTTCACAGGCAATATTTATAGTTGATACCCTGAAGAAGTCCACCATGAACAATGGCATGCAGCTGTTGAATAAATTAAAAAATGTACACAGTAAGTGCTCAAAAAGGAATTGGAGAAGATCAACAGGGCTGAGATGGAAAAAAAAAAAGATAAAAAAGGTGAAGACAGCACTTTCTGATAGAAATAAATTGCAATTGTTTTTGTTTTACAGTGGTATAGCAAACTAAATGTTATCCAGTTAGGGTTTAGATGCACCAACTGATCTCACCCTCAGTGTTTAGTCGTAAAAAAAACAAGCAACCAGGCCTTTTTTTAAACAATCTACTGAGCTGGCCAGAAACAGCTCTTGGGAAAGTCTATTTCACATTTTCACAGCTCTTACTGTGAAGAAGCCTTTCCATATTTGGAGGTTAAATCTTTTTTCTTCCAGATGTAAGGAGTGCCCCCTTGTCTTCTGCAATCACCTTAAAGTAAATAACTTTACACCAAGTTCACTAAATGAATCACTTATATATTTATACATGTTGATCAGATCCCCCCTAATGTAGTCTTCTCAAGAGAAAATCAATTCAATTCAGCTAATCTCTTCTAATAGCTGAGCTCCTCTATGCCTCATATCAGTTTAAATGTCCTCTGCACTTCTCTAGTTCCCTAATATCCTTTTTTTGAACTGGTTCCCAAAACTGACCTGCATATCCTAGATGAGGTCTTACTAATGATTTATATAAGGGAAACATTATGTCTCTTTCTCTGCAGTCCATACCTTATTTAATTCAAGAAACAATGTTGCTTGCTTTGGAAACTGCAGCTTGGCATTGCATGCTATTATTGAGCTTATGATCCACCAGAACACCCAGATCCCATCCTGCCACTGATTCCCCCAGTTTTACTCCCCCTAGTATATAAGATACATGCATCTTTTTATTCCCCAAATGCATAACTTTACATTTATCAACATTAAAACTCATTTGCCACATAGTTGTTCAATTAAACAGTCCATTGAGGTCAACTTGTGATGTTGGAGACGTCCTGTAAGGACATTATTTCACTGCATAGCTTGGTTCTTTTAATTCTATATCATTTATAAATATGTTAAAAGTAAGGGTCCCAACATTGAACCTTGGGGTACAGCACTAAAAACCTTAGAATATAAATCTTTACCACTACCCTCTAAAGTCATTTCACAAGTTTTCTATCCATTTACAAACTTATTTTTCAAAGCCTGTAGACTTTACCTTACACATTAGCCATATGTGGGGAACTGTGTCAAACGCTTTTGCAAAATCCAAGTATACTACATCCACAGCCATTCCTTTGTTTTGCTTACCTCCTCATAAAAAGAAATCAGATTTGTTTGACAATTCTGTCTTTAATGAATACATGCTGTCTATGGTTAAAATATTTTTTTTTCTAGCAAAAAATGAATCTATGTGATCTTATTTTAAACTCTGCTGTATCTTACCAATTATAGAGGGAAAATGTACAGGTCTGTAGTTACTTGGTAAAGACTTTGACCCCTTTTTAAATAAAGGCACAACATTGACCTTACGCCAATCCAGTGGTACTATGCCAGTCAATTAAGAGTCCCTAAAATTAGAAACAATGGCTTTGAAATGACAGAGCTCAATTACAGGCATACCTCGTTTTAAGTACACTCACTTTACATACACTCGCGAGTACAGACACAGCCTGGTCAGCTTGGCATGGCACTACTCCCGGTTTTTAACTTTGGTGTTTATGGGAAATCTTGGACAGTTTGACATGGCACTGCTCCCAAACCATAAGTGACAGGGATACCAAACGTAGGGAGCACCAAGAGGGGACCCAGGACTACAACATATCCTATTTGTGGCCAGCCAGCTTGCCAAGGTAATCTACCATATCATAGTCCTGGATCCCCTTAACATGCTCCCCAAGCTTGGTGTCCTTGTCAGCAGTGCCATGTCAAGCAGACCAAGATTTCCTATGGAGCTAGTGTATTTACATGCATTGAGAAATTAAAAAATGTATTGCTTCACTTTAAGTACATTTTCGTTTTACATACATGCTCTGGTCCCATTGTGTACTTAAAAGTGGGGTATGCCTGTATTTTAGAACACGTGGGCGTATGTCATCTGGTTTAGGTGCTTTATTCACCTTTATTCTGTCTAAATATTTCTGCACTATTCTAGATTTATTTCAGGTATTTATCAAGTTCCATCAACTAACATACTGTATATACTGTACAGTCACATCAGTTCCTGTCTTCAAGGACCTTACAATCTAAGTTCCCTAACTTACATTCATACACATACTAGGCCCAATTTAGACAGGAGCCAATTAACCTACCAGCATTTCTTTGAAGCGTAGGAGGAAACCCACACTGGCACAGGAAGAACATGAAAACTCAGGGTAGGTAGTACTGTGGTTTGGGATTCAAATCAATGACCTTAGTGCTAACCACCTAGCTACTGTGCTGCCCACTAGATAATAATTTATTTTATATGGGGGTCATGTGACATGAGTGACTTTGGGTAGGAGCTGAAAATGAAAGCCTAAAAGATATAAAGCCTGAATAACTCCACTGAATTGCCCCATAATAGAAATTGCAGAAAACATTTGGGTGCAAACCTCCAAAAGTTAGCAGAATCCTCCTTGAGCAAACTCACCTGATTCAAGTCAGTAAACCCAAAAGAAACGTACAGGTCATTCAAAAAAATAAAGATTATTTACTAAAATGCTACTGGATTAAATTATCAGATCCCTGTAAAATCAGTGAACGTTGTACAAACCCATTCTTTTCTTCATGCAGTATAATACAGTACTATAATACTATAAAATCCAATTATTTTTCAGTAATTACTGAGCTTGCTACATATACCATGCAGAGGTAGAAGTAGAAGGAGAGAAGTAATCTATGTGAACAATAAATTATTTAAATCCGTATTGTGTTAAACCAACAATTACTGTAAAGCTGCCAAACAGACAATGAATTCTTCTAGCCAAACCTTTGCAACTCATTTATGAAAGATTGCAACTTCAGATCTGCATTGCCCCCCCCCCCCCCATTTTTCTTGAGTCACTAAATAGTGCTGTCAGCAGAATCAACTCTGGAAGTAAATGATCCTAATTATTGACAGACACGAATGATATAGGAAAACAATAATTTTAGACACTGCTGACAAAAGCACACATCTAAAATGACATTACCAAGCATTAGTAATCCACTAGGAGTGATTTTTATGTATTGACTTCTAAACCCTTTAATCTTTGCAAACATACACACTTAAAAATAAGGGAGTCTTTCAAAGACAAAATATAAATTTAGGCCTTCTTTAACCTTGCTATGTATTTCTCGACCTCTGAGCTTCACTGCAAGCCAAATATTTTGACTCAGACACAAACATAATAATGGTGTGCACATTCTGTATAGTCTGCAATTAGTTTAGGCTCTATCATAATTAAAAAGATATATATCTCATAATGCATTTTCTGGGTGTGCTGTGCAGCTAATAAAATGCAAAGTAGAGATTTAAGGACATCTCCTTGTGTGTTCTTTTATAATTATTTTCTTTTTTCATTCTATTCTCTTTAAAGATCACAAAAATCTCAAAATAATTTAGACATAATAAGTTATTATACAGTCAGGACCAGATGTAATGTGTATATAGGAAATCCATTTGTAGAAATATATAAAATATATGTTGCAGAGCAATGGATTTATTCATAAAGTCTTTTGTGTCTCATTACATGACTGACATTGTAACAAATTAGCTTGTGCTGCAAAGACTATTCATATTGCTTCCATATGAGTTGACGTTAGAAAAGAAGAAGGTCATACTTTTTGTAGAAGAGTTATTTCTATTGTATCTTGATGGATATAATTCACATAGGGCAGATGGTAACATTTCCCTGAACATCTGTTGCCCATCATTCCTAAGCAAGGCAACCCAGATGCTGTTGACAACTTGTATGTAAATCATGCTGACAATTTGTTCAGTGTCTTCTCTTTTGAGGCTTAGGTTATCTTGGTCATAATATTTATCAGGTATCAGGGATACTACAGACCCACCAGAATACTTTATGTAGCAATGATTGCTTTGGTTGAAAAGGGAAGTCAGTTTGTGTACCTTTAATTTATCTCTCTCCTAATTACAAAACATTCTTCACTTCTATCATAGTATGTAATTACACACCTGTCAATTAAACTAGATTGTACTGAACAGGACTGTATCAAATTTACTATTACTACCAATAATATCAGTAGAGTGTGTGATCTAAATGTAGTGGACACTGTACATTTACTAAGGCAAATGACGAATGGCAACTCACATAAAAAAGGTTAAGTAACAGGTAAAGTATGCTTATCATCAATGGATGGGATCTCTACAAGGCAGAGCACCAGGATTAAAAGAATCAACAGGCGGCGCTAGTTTGTAATCCTTGTCCTAATACATCTGGCTATCAATATTAATTCAAAAATGCATATACCGCATAAATGCAATACTGTGAAAATGGTCTGAATATCAAAAAACATTTATTATTAATCTAAAGTACAATGATCTATCTAGCAATATGTTTCAGAAATAACATCAATTGCTGCAGAACAATATTACCACAGCACTATGTGCAAAAATGTATCATTAAGCATAAAGTGCCAATGCTGCAAGCCTTCCAATGCTGCTTCCACTTCATCAAATTATGAAACGCGTAGGGAAAGGATAGGACACTGACGTTACCACGCATGGTTGCATCGTACTCACAAAATAGCATTAATACCTTAGTGTCAAGGAATCACTTCATACATGTGAGTGGATTTATATTCTTCTAAATAAAGCCTGCTTTAAATGCTATGAAAGCCTTACTCCCTCTGTTTTACTTTTATGTGTGGCCGGGACCTGCATAGGAGGTTTTTGATTGAGAAAGATAATATTCGGAACCAGTACCTTGGAGATTAACTCTTTGGAATCCATTGTGAAACACAGCAGCTGGTTTATATTCTAACCAGCCATTTTTTTCTGGTGAGTCATTATAGTGTAGTATGAATGGTGAAGAATCACATTGGGTGTCACCTTTAGTGATTGAAATACACTTAAAGAAGATTATTTTTTGAGATACCTTTCTCTGAATTACTTGTGGATCTTTTTCTGAGTGCACAATTCCATTGCACTTTGCAACTTTTTTCTTTTACAGCACTGGACTTGCACTTTTTGCAGTATTTTGTACTTTTTTGCGGTAATTGCACTTTATGTGTTTGCAAAATTGCCATTTTATGATTAATAATATGTTTTTGCACATAGAGCATTGTTCTGCAGTGATTGATGTTATTTTTGATATATACTGTATATTGTTATACAGATCATTGCATTTTAGATTATTAATATTGTTTTTTGATATTCAGCACTTTTTCAAGGTTTACAGTTTTACATATAAGTAGTATGCATTTTTGAAATAATATTGCTAGCCAGAAGTATTAGTGCAAGGATTACAAACTAGCGCTATCTGTTGTTCCTTTTCATTGGTGTTGGCAGCTGTATGTTACAAAACATCAGGATGCAGTCCAGAAAGTTTATGGGGGGGGGGGGAGTCGCTGTCCAAGTCTAGAAAAATCGAAGCAGCCACCAGGGGGCACCAACGTAAGTGCAACATTGTGAGTAATACAAAAATCACAAGAAAAATGGCAACTCACTCGATAAAGAGTACATGTCACATGTGATAACAGGTCCACTGTGTAGTAACATCCAGGTTGAAAGCCAAAATCACCCCTGCTGAAAGGACACTACAACCTGATTTACAACAAATTATTAGTATCTGTCTAGGATGTACTCCTTAAGTATTACTCCTATACTGACCCTAGCCGGCACTCTCCATTCCACATTTCCAGACACACACAAAGAGCTATGCGGAAAGCAATGTAGGACTGAAGTCAAAACACGGACACAGGATAATGCATCACTCATTCTTTATTTCCTGGTTCAGTATCTTAAAAATAATATATTATCGAGATATGACTTAGCAATGTTTACAACATTAAACCAATGGAAACCAATAGAAGAATGTCCATATAATGTCTGTCATCATTAAAGACAAACCCACTTTCATAGAATTGTTTCTGGAAATATGTTCCTCTGTGTTGTCACAATTTAAAATTGTCAGCTAAAACCCACTGTTAAAGAATCACTCTAAGTTAAGTCATAGCAAAGGGCAAACAGAAGTTAATGTTTAAGGGGCGCATGCCTACAGCTGCCATTCTGACTGTATGTAGTATCCAGGCAACAGCCAGAGACCAGAAAGCGGGAATTAGAGGGTCCATGGAATGCCAGCAAGCCGGAGATAATTTCACACATGGAGGGAGAATAAGGGGGTGTGGCTACACATTTTAAGGCATCCACCTCTTTCTCAAGCCTACATTAACTCTTACTATAGGGATGCGGTATTTATAGGATAGAAGAGCATGGGACTACAAGGCGTAGTGATAGAATTTTTGTTTGAACAAGTATAGCCCAGGGGATTATTTTGGAGACGGGGCATGGAGGATAGAATAAACATTACTAAGTGTGAAATATGATAAAAACAATAAAATTCAAAATGGAAAAAAAAATAGTTCAAACAAATTAGTAGTGGGAGGAATGATAATTTTAAATGGATTAATTGTAGGTGTGGTGAAATTGGGTCCTAGCTATCTAGACAATGCATTAACACAAAAAAGGGAAAGGGGAGAGAGCAAAGGAGAATAATAATTATGTTGGAGGATGGATGGCTCAGATGACAGCATGGATCTCAATTTCTTATTTCAGGCCTCCTGGGGCAAGGGAGTTTAAGGTAAAAATCCAGTAAGTTTCTCTTTCACAGAGCCTCTTTAATAGCTCTGCAGTTGAAAGTTTATATGAAATGGTTTTAATAGCCCACACATGCAAATCTTTGGATGATTTGTCATGTTATGTGACATAGTGTCTGGGAACACTGTGCTTGGGGGTCTCTTCTTCAACTAATCTTCTGTGTTCCCCAAATCTGGCCCTCTAGTGTTCTTTTTGTCTTTCCTCATATAGGAGTCCACAGGGGCATGTTAAACAGTATATCATGAACTAGGAGGAGTAGTTTAAAAGGAAGTACCCTTACCCATACCCTTTAAAACTTTTTTTCTCATTTGCCAGGCATTTTTATTTTCTACACTGTCAAACAACAAGAAAAAAAAATTCCACGTATGGCTTGATGGAGCCCACCTCTCCTTAAAGGCACAGGGGTGTACTGGACTCCCAGCAAATAGCAGAATGGCAGCAGAGGTGTCCAGTGCACCCCCTCAACAAATAACCAACCATACAAACAAACAACAGCTGCCCCAACTTATACAGTAACTTGCCTTTACAGAAAGGAGCACATGTAAGGGTGACACATGTCAAACAAAAACAAAGAAAAATTCCCTGATCAACCTATCAGCCAGCCTGCAACAAACTGAATTGTCTTGTCTAACAGTTCACATTAAAAACAGGGCTTTCATTTGAACACATTTGCAAATACATGCGCAAGCTGTAGAGGCCATGTCACTACACCCCAGTATTATCTGAAGTCCTAAATCTATGTTGAGAGTCTCCATAGTAGGAGCACATATATAATAATGGATGGATTGAGGGCAGGTATGCCTGAAGGGAACCCACCTCTCCTTAAAAGCACAGTAGTGCACTGGACACCCCACAAATGGCTTCACTGACCACAAGAGAAGGAGAAGTGGAGAACCTGAGTGCTTAACCACTGGACCTGGTTGAAATGTGCCTATTTAAGGACCGTGGGTTTCAAGGTTACTGCTGTGCTATATGCAATGAGTGACCTGGTACATTGACATCTTTACATGTACAATGACAAATTTTCTTTCCCTTTGTAGTTTTGTGTGATTAAGTTTAAAATCTTTGTCAGCACGCACACATTTGGTGGGAATGCCCCATAGTACAAACCTTCTGGTTTAAAGTGTTCGCCATCTTATCAACTATTTTTCACACGCCACTCACCCCTGACCCAGTGACTGCTCTTCTAAATTGCAAACCACTGGACCTTACACACCGTCAATTCAAACTCTTCCTGCAAATAACCATCGCAGCCAAACAAACCATAGCAAAAGCTTGGAAATCCCCCACTCTGTGTATCTTGGCAATGACAAACAGAGTCATGCAAGCCATGATTCATGCTAAAAGGGAATCGGTCCTCCTAGACAAAATGACCCCCTACGAAAAACTCTGGAGGCCTTGGATTAACAACTAACTGCCCCCAGGCTTTGACAACTCCCTTGTACTTGCTTAAGCAATGATCCAATCGCTAATACCCTGCAAGCCCTCTGGAGCTCGCTAGGATACACCGGGACTCTCTCCGGGCACCCCTTTTTACCCTGTCCTACCCTACCCCTCCCCCCTGTCCCCCTCCTCGCCTCATCCCCCCTTTCTGTCCCCTGTCACGCACTATAGCTCCATATATGCTCTGCTAAGCTTACACAGAGTGACTGGGCCCCTTACCCATGATATACCTGTGTCCACCACCATGTCCTTCAATCTTACTTGCTCACCCACTCTTACAACTTGTGGTTTTCCTATGTTATTGGCATCTCTGTTGCAACATGCTTTTCAAGATTTCACTGTTATTGGCTCATTTGTTGATATAAGTTTTTCTGAACTGTTTATGCTCCATGTATATTCATTGATAAAGTTCAATAGTACGGTTTTTCTCTATTTTACTTAAAAATAAAACTATTTGAAAAGGTAAAATCTTTGTCAGGATTTAACTGCTGTGTGTCCTACCTTGCTTCCTGCACTGGTGACTAGAGATGTCCCGAACTGTTCGCCGGCGAACAGTTCCCGGCGAACTTCGCATGTTCGCGTTCGCCTCCGTGGGCGAACATATGCGATGTTCGGTCCGCCTCCTATACATCATCATTGAGGCAAACTTTGACCCTGAACATC
>NC_138772.1:299767473-299776990 GCF_965119305.1 Pelophylax lessonae
GCATTGGGAACAGCTTTTTGACTTTAGTAACCTAATTGTGGAGCTTACGGCGATGCAGACTACCACGAGGAGGAGACGCGGCGGCCATCTTTCTGGTGGGGAAACCTACGGATGCGGACTATAGGCGGAGGAACCACTCTAATGCTGTCCTGACTCCAAGATAATGTAAGCCTTATGACTTTTATGTGTGCAATAAAACCGCTGAAACGTAATACACTATGAGGAGTGCCTTGTTTTTTATCTTTATCTGAGCTTTGGAGGAGTTTATTACTAAGGGTCTGATTGCTGTTTATGACCTTTGTTATGAGGGTCCCGGCCATCTGGTAAGAGGTAGTGTGATTTCTGGGCTTGGTGGTGGTTCTTCAGGCTTGCGGTTCTTTACACCTTGTTTGGAGTGGACACTTATTTATTGTGGATTTTTTCCCTATCATATGGACTTGTACATCTGTTACCCATATATTTGATTAGTGCTACACCTTTAATATTTGTCTACTGTTGATCTGCTTCTTAATTCCAGATTTGTGTTAGCTGCTTTTGGCTTTTTATTCATTATTGTGTTTTATAGAATTTTCAGCGCAGCAATACCTTTGTATATAACCTAATTGTATGTTGGACAGTTTTGGGGAAGTTAGGGCAAGATCACAGAGTCTGTGCAGGGACAGATTGTTTCTGCCACCCTATAACACATTGCTGAAAAGTTATATATTTCAATTAGAGCGTGTTGGGGATACTTTTAATAGATAGGGAGAGATCACAGAGAGTGTGCAGGAAAAAATACATTCAAAATGTGCCCTTCATTCTCGATGGGAGCTAAGCATCATACACAGAAGCTTTATTTCTACCGTTTCTATATGTGACAGTTTCCCGCTATCAATAATTTCTAAGGCCAGCACCCACTGCATCCCTAGTAACCACTGTTGTCAATGGCACATTGGCTTACATGGTTCTGTATAAAAAAAAAACATGTTACATCCAATACTACTGGAAAAAGCTATTTTTTTCTATTTACAAATAATCATTTTGGGGTATTGCTGCTGTATTTGTGTCAAGCAATGAAGTAGAAGTAAAAGTGTATTAAACATGTATTAAAATGAAGTAATACCAGAATACAATGTCATTGACTTTGTCTGCAAGAGTAGAACTGTTCTGTAACACCGCATAACACTTAAAGGCTTTTCCTAAGTATGACATTTAAAGGACTGGTCTTTTTCCCATTTTGTACCTCAAACAGGCATAAAAAGAAGAACCCTCACAATGTTAAAGTGGATTTCCACCCTATTTTTATACTTACCTCCATCTTCTCGCTCCGGGTCACCTGAAAAAGAAATGGATAATCGCATATTTTTTTTTTTTTTACTTACCTAGTAGCGAAGAAAAAATACTTACCTTACTTCCTTCTTCCTCCTTCCTCGGCCGCGGCCCGTCGTCACTTCCTGGCTCTGCAATGATTCCTGGGAGCTGAACGTCATAGCTCCCAGGAATCATTGCGCCTGCACCGGCCCCGACGTCAGTTCCGGGTCGCGCGCGTCATCCCCTTCTAAACAGCTTCTGGGCATGCCCAGAAGCTGTAGAGGGATGACGCGTGCGACCCGGAAGTGACGTCGGGGCCGGCACAGAGCATCGTGGGACCAAAGAAGGCGGAAGAAGACGCCGAAGGGGTTCTCGCTGGCTTCAAGCTGCCCACATCTGAGATGGCAGCGCTGGACAAGACGTTTGCAAGGTAAGTATTTGTCCTAACAGGTAAGTGCAACCCGGGACAGATCAGAGGCTAGCCATTGTGGAATGCACTAGCCCTGACTGTCCCGGGGGTATTAAAAAAAAAAAAAAAAAAAATCCAGGGTGGAACTCCGCTTTTAACAAATTTATTTTTTTTTTTAACTTTTTTGCATTGGTACATGTCCTCCAGGGCAGTGACCATCACTCAATGTTTTTTGTTTGCCAATCTCTTCATTCTTGCCTTAAAAACTGATCAGAATATATTTTCAAAAATGTCCAGCCATTGATATCAAATTATGTCAGAATAAAGTTCCCAATGTTCTTAGTGTTTTTAATTATTTATTTTTTTTGATGGCGTATTTGCTTTAAGGAAGAAATGTGAAAACCCTGGTTCTGTATGGTAAGGCATTACAATGTAGTGGTGTGAAATTAAGAGCATATTTAGTTCCACTATATGTTCAAAAAAATGTCCTATTCTCCCACTCTATAGGTTGCTGTGAAGTAAAAATTCCTACTCAGCATGTCTTGAACAGCAGCAGCCTAGGGGGTCTGTGAATAATTCTGTGCTCCTGCCTGCACTGCTGGTTCCTCATTTTTTAATCACACATAACAAAAACTAGTTGGAGCATGATATCATTTTAAAAATTATGTTTCTCGGTTCAGTTGTGCTTCAAAGCTATGAAACACAAGTGATTTTATTTGCTTTATACTGAAATATTTAGCCACGTGTCGACAAAAAGTTAATTTTCAGCACATTTAAAATAGTAAATGCCAGTAAGCAGAATTAATTGAGGATAAACTGAGGAAATACAGTAAATAAAATGGGATTTTTAAGGTGGATGATCTCAATTTTTTTTTTTTTTAATTTACATGTAAATAAAAAAAAATAAAATGGAGGAACAGAAAACCCCCAGTTGTACCTAAAATGAATCAAATATCAGATATGATTATATGTCAACATCGTAATATAACTCCAATAAATCCTCACATAGCCATTTGGAGCTTTGGTACATTCAAAACAAACAGCACCCCCATAAGAAATAATGAAAACGCAACACCATTCCTTATTAACTACTTCAGCCACAGAAGGTTTTACCCCTTTAATGACCAGGCCATTTGTTGTGATACGGCACTGCGTTACTTTACCTGACAATTGCACGATCATGCAACTCCGTACCCAAATAACATTGATGTCCTTTTCCCCCCTACAAATAGAGCTTTCTTTTGGTGGTATTTGATCACCTCTTTATACATTATATATGCGCTATAAACAAATAAGAGCGACAATTTTGAAAAAAAACAAAACAATATTTTTTACTTTCTGCTAAAAAACATATCCAATAAAAAAATGGAAAACATCTAATTTCATCATAAATTAGGCCAATATGTATTTAGCTACATGTTTTTGGTAAAAAAAAAAAATCCCAATAAACGTATATTGATTGATTTACGCAAATGTTATAGCGCCTACAAATGATTAGATATTTTTATGTAATTTTTTTTACTAGTGATGGCAGATTTTTAGTTCAACTGCGACATTGTGGTGTATTCAGCTACATGTTTTTGGTAAAAAAAAAATCCCAATAAGCGTATATTGATTGATTTGCGCAAACGTTATAGCGCCTACAAATGATACATATTTTTATGTAATTTTTTTTTACTAGTGATGGCAGATTTTTAGTTCAAATGCGACATTGTGGTGGAATAATCGAACACCTAGCTGACACTTTTTTTTTTTTTTCCAAAAAGCTGACACTTTTGACACTTTTTGGGGGTCCAGTGACACTTATACAGTGATCAGTGATAAATATATAACACTGTTACTGTACTAATGACACTGGCAGGGAAGGTGTTAACATAGAGGACGATTAAAGGGTCCCTCTAGGGTGCTTGCTAACTGTGCAGGAGTTGCTCTGACTGGGGCAAGACAAAGATCTGTGTTCCTGTTTAGCAGAAGCCCAAGATCTCCATCTTCTACCTTGTCAGAACGGCTATCTGCCTTGTTTACATAGGCAGATCGCCGTTCTGCCTCTCCTGGGAATAACCGTGGGTGGCCAGTGGACATCAGGTCCGCATCCCCTGTGTCCAATAAGTGCAAGATCCGGTCTCTGGTGGCGTCCCCGCGCCCCCCAGTGGCTATTGCACAAATTGACCTACCGATGATTTAAAGAGGTTGTAAACCCATATTACTATTTTTTTTTGCAACCTGTAAGAGAAACACATAATGAGCTAGTATGCATCGCATACTAGCTCATTATGAAATACTTACCGTAGAATGAGCCCCCGCCGTGCCGCCTGCTCACCTGTATGACGGGCAACATGTCCAGTCGCCCGTCTTCCGGGATCGCGGCATCCGGCCATCTGATTGGCTGGAGCCACGGTGACGTCACTGACACGGGGCTCTGAAGAAACTGCACCAGCGGCCGTTCCTTCAGAGCGCATGCGCCAGTGACGTCACTGGCTGCATGTAAGGTAAATATCTCCTAAACGGTACATGTTTAGGAGATATTTACAGTACCTATAGGTAAGTCTTATCATAGGCTTACCTATAGGTAAAAGTGTCAGAGGAGGGTTTACTTCCTCTTTAAAATAGTAAATGCCGGGGGCGTGGCTACCGCGCGGCTGATGGCAGCGCTGTGAATCGGCTCCGCGAGGCTACCCGGGATAATCGCCGCAACTAGGGCTTCCACGGCACCAACAACCGGCCACCCACCTCTGGGAACCCCCGCTGTACTCCCCCGCGATGACCAAGAAGAAGAAGGAGGCCGGGCAGCTTAATAAACTGTCCGGCTTCTTCGTCTCCCAGAGCCCTGGTCTCCGCCAAGATGGCATGCAAGGGACAGGGCCGCTGGCGAAACTACCTTCTCTCCCGCCGGTCTCCCCACACCGACGTATGATCGCCAACCCAGACAGTGGGCAGTCCTCTGGGTCACCATCCCCGCCATCGCCATCGTCACGGAGCCCTGTGAAAACTAAACAGAGGAGGGACTCCCCGCCATCTTTGCTGCCTGATACAGGTATGGACACTGCATTGCCTCATCCAACATTGCCTTCCTCACAACTATCTGCTGACCCCTTTCACACCTATCCCACTGGGGGGACCCCCATTACAGAATCTAGTATGAAGGAAATGTTGTTTTCTCTGCGGGCCTCTATGCAGGCTGACATACATTTGCAGACGCAGCAACTCACCGCAGAAATCTCATCATTGGGCTCCAGGATAGATCTGGTTGAACAATCAGTGAGCACACACGCCGACTCCATAAATTCTGTTATTGATCGCCTGAACACTCAAACGGATGAGATTTCCTGGCTAAAGAATAAGGTGGCAGACCTGGAGGATCGCTCCAGGCGTAATAATATTAAGCTGCGGGGAATCTCGGAGTCTGTCTCGCCTGATCATCTTCTACAGCATGTCACCTCTCTATTCAAGCTACTGGTGCCCTCGGCTTCTGAAGCTGATCTCCTTATTGACAGGATCCATCGCCTGCCTAAGCCTTCCTTCTTAGCGAGCGATTTGCCCAGGGATGTATTGTTGAGGATCCATTTTTTCCACATTAAGGACAGGATTATGCTGGCCTCCAGACAGAATCCTCACCTACCGGAGCCTTACGGTGCTGTGCAGCTCCTGCCTGACCTATCCAAACATACATTGCAAGCCAGGCGCAACCTCTCTACTATCACCAAAGCCCTGCGCAACCACCAAATACAACATAAATGGAGATACCCTGCTACTCTGTTAGTGACTCACAATGGTTCTACATCCACTCTGAAGTCTTTGGATGATGGCATTGCACTGCTCAGAAGATGGAATATACTGCCCGTGGACCAACCTCCTGCTCCAGATTTCCCTCCTCTGCGACCAGTGGAACCGGAGTGGCAAGTTGCCTCCCGCAAAAGGGCCTCCAGGCCTTCCTCGAAGCAAGCTAGCCCTAACCACCGTTAACAGACTCAGCTCAAGATCCCGGCCTCCGAAAGATGATCTCTCCTTTCCTCTGGCCCTCCTTTGGATTTTCTGCGGGTCCTCCCGTGCCCGGACTGCTGAGACAGTCCTATTTTTATCTTTGCTGTCTTTTTTTTGTCTTCCTTTGCTATCTCATGTTTCTCTCAGCTACAACAGGAACTCTGACTATTCCGGCTCCATTGGGCGCTTACCACAATGTTGGCTACCTTGGTTCCTACGACTACGGCTGCGACTTAATGGAAATCCGTAATGACCATTAAACTGTTATCTATTAATGCTAATGGCCTGAACCACCCGGCTAAGAGGAGGTCCTTGTGGGATGAGGCAACTAAGCATAAAGCGGACGTACTTGCGGTACAGGAGACCCACTTTAAGGCGGACAGTACACCTAAATGTACGCATCGGGACTTCCCTCAGGTTCTTCTTGCTTCCAGTACTGAGAAGAAAAGAGGTGTTCTGCTGGCGTTTCGCTCTTCACTTGCGGTACGCATACTTCATACAGTGTCTGATCCAGATGGCAGATATCTCATTGTGATCTGTGAACTCAATGGACTTCCGATTACCCTGGTTAATGTTTATGCCCCGAATTCCCACCAGCTCCGTTTTCTGCGGAGACTATTCAAACAGGTATCTAAACTTCGAGTGGGGCATTTAATGTTGTGTGGTGATTTCAATACTGTTGTCGATCCTGGGTTGGACTCCTCTGCGTCTCCCCAGGGCCGACAACAGTCCTTGGGTGGAATTCTGCATGCTGAACATTTGTATGATGTCTGGCGGTGCCATCATGCCGTTGAGCGCAACTATTCCTTTTTTTCCGCCAGACACCATTCATATTCCCGCATTGATTTGTTTATTACTGACCTGTTTCTTCTGAATAAGTCATCCTCCTCCACGGTTGAGGACATCACGTGGTCAGACCACGCTGCGGTGACCTTGACCTTGGAGGAGAACGCTAGGAGTTCTGGCTCCTATGTTTGGAGATGTGATGCTCGGGTGTTACAGGATGGGCAGTGTCAGGCTCATGTGCTTAAACAGCTTAGGGAGTTTTTGGACATAAACGCGTCCTCGGTCTCCGATCCATGGGTGCTGTGGGGTGCACTGAAAGCCTACCTCCGGGGGGTGTGCATCCAGCAGCAGGCGCGGCTTCGGAGACGGAGAACGGAAAAGGTATCTTCTATCACGCAAAAAATCCACGAATTAGATGCAGTGAACAAACTCAATCCTACTACTGATATGTCTCTAGCAATCATTAAACTTAGACAAGAGCTAAGACTCCTATTAATAGAACAATCAGATGCACACTTTCGCTGTCTAAAACAAAAATACAAACAAAGCCGGTAAGTTCTTGGCCCAACAGGTCAAACGCAGACAGGCGAAATCTAGAATCCCCTACTTGCTGGACCCTTCTACGGGTACGAAAATTAGTCACCCGCAAGCGATTGCGGATGAGTTTGCAGAGTTCTATGGAGCCCTGTACAATCTCCATGGTAACCCTTCCGAACATCAACCGCGGCAGGAGGATATTGACCACTTCTTGGCGGCGGTGTCTCTCCCGTCCCTATCGGACCAGCAACTACAATCACTGAATACACCAATCACCTTGACGGAAATTCAATCCAGTATCTCATCCCTGCCAAAAGGCAAATCTCCGGGCCCAGATGGCTTCACCAACGAATTTTACCAAATTTTTCATCAACATCTTACCCCCACGATGTCAGAGGTTTATAACAAAGCCATGCAAACCTCTTCTATGCCTGCAGAGATACCAAACGCCCACATAGTAACATTGCCTAAACCTGGTAAAGACCCTACGACACCAGCGAATTTTCGTCCCATTTCCCTTCTAAATTCGGACGCTAAAATATATGCCCGCGTTTTGTCCAAACGCATTCAATCTGTGCTACCCGCCCTGATTCATAGGGACCAAATGGGATTTACGCCAGGCAGACAAACATCTGACGCCACGAGAAGGCTGCTAGGCATATCACATCTGGCACACTCCATGAAAACCCCCCTATTTTCCTGACCCTTGACGCCGAAAAGGCCTTCGATTCGGGTACATTGGGGATATATGCGAGCCGTTTTGCTAAAGTTCGGATTCACGGGCCCCCATACTCTTAGCTATCATGGCTCTGTATCCCCCATCGGCGCAAGTGTATAGCTCTGGTACACTCTCTAAGCATTTGTCATTTCGAATGGCACTAGGCAGGGTTGTCCCCTATCTCCCACTATCTTCAACCTAGTTATCGAACCCCTGGCGGAGACCATCCGCTCAAATTCCCTTATTCAGGGTTTCCGACTACCATCCTACCACCATAAGATCAACTTATTTGCTGATGACATCATCTTGATGCTTACTCACCCAGAAAGCTCGTTGCCAGCAGCGTATGCCACGCTCCAATCATTTAGCAAAGTTTCGTTCTATAAGCTGAATGCGTCAAAGTCCACAGTTTTAAACATTGGGGTACCGGCACAAACCCAATCCGCCCTCCAACTAACCATACCGATACCGTGGTCCATCGACAGCATCCACTATTTAGGCATAGACTTACCGGCCGACCCTTCCAAATTGCTTAGAATCAACGTACACAGACTGACAGCGAAGATTGCTAACGACTTGTCTCATCTCCAACATCCACATCTGTCCTGGAGTGGTAGAGTAGCCTCGTACAAAAATGTTTATCCTACCTCAATTGCTATACCTGTTCCAGTGCGCTCCCTATCCCCTTCCCGGCCACACATCTAACCAAATTCTCTAAACAAATGGCAGCATATATCTGGTGCGGTAAGAGGCCTCGGTGCGCTCTTTCGATCCTAATTAGGAAAAAGCAATATGGTGGGGCATCTGTTCCCGACATACCTACTTATTATAGAGCCACGATTCTGGCCCAGATGACGTAGTTGGCTGATAGCACCGGAATCGCCTGTATGGGTGGATTTGGAGAGGGACGCCGCTCCGATTTCGGATCTTAAAACCTTGCTACTGAGTGATAGATGGCGGGAGTGGGACATTTCCCAGCTCTCCCCTACCATTCAGGCATCTATGCGGGTCTGGCGCCGATCTCCGAGTTCACTCACAGAGCGTGATGTCCTCCACGTATTACCTCTGCCGACGGACCTGTTGGGCGCTTACCTCTCTGACTTACCCATACAACTATTGATCCGTAAGGGCCTTACCACCATAAACTCGTTTTACGGCGCTGGATCCCTCCTCTCAGTGTCGGCTTTAATTAACAAATACGGCCTGCCAAGCCACATATACTACCACCTGCTCGCATTTTACATTTCTTGTCAAATCAACCCTCTTCGGCAGCTTCTCATTGACGGTAAGGTGTGGGACCTCCTCACTACCCCATTACCCAAGCCCCCTAAGCTCTCGTGCTATTACGACATCTTGTTAGATAATACCTCCTTTCACAAGACTACCCACATGTTTAAATGGGATAGGGACTTAGGTGTTACACATCCTATTTCCCACTGGCAGAAAGCGTTGCATGCGATTTACCGATTTACACATTGTGCAAATCATTTGGATATGACTTTGAAAATACTGAACCGATGGTATTATACACCTTACCGCCTAGCAGGGTTTTCAGCCTCATACTCCCAACTGTGCTGGCGCAATTGCTCCCAGGTGGGGACACTAGTTCATGTATTGTGGTCCTGCCCATCACTTACCAGCTATTGGCACAATGTTTTCTCTTACATATCCACTTACACAGGCTGCATACTGTCTCCATCACCGGCCCTGGCTTTGTTAAACTTGGGGATACAAGACGTTCCTACTCAGTACCAGGGCATGGGGTCACTCATGTTTTCTTGGCAGCTAGGACTGTC